>NW_006408941.1:186277-187377 GCF_000296735.1 Chrysochloris asiatica | reverse complement strand
TATAAAAAAAAAATAACTGGTGGCATTGCTAATACTTACAGTTACTGTCTATGGACTTAAGCCCTTGCTTTGGGAGCTTCCTAGTTACATAATCATGAAGTTGTTGTTAGTAGGTGCTGTTGAACCCTAAACGCAATAGAACAAACAACACCCAGTCCTGTTCCATCCTCAGATTGTTGCTGTGCCTGAGCCATTTGCTACTGCCACTGTGTCCATCCATCTTGTTGGGTCTTCCTTTTTTTTCCATTACTTTCCACTTTACCAAGCATGATGTTCTCCTCTCCAGGGACAGGTCCCTCCTGACAACATGCCCAAAGAATGAGAGGCAAAGTTTTGCCATCTTCACTTTTAAGGGGCATTCTGGCTGAACTTCTTCCAAGATAGGTTTGTTTGTTCTTCTGGCAGTCTATGGTAATTTCAATAAACAACAATAGTAACATGATAGCAATTATTATAAATAACAATATACAAAGTCTAAAGATTTGGCTTTATTCATATGATCTTCCTCTGTGATCTTGGGATGTGCTCTCTACTTATACAGTCGTATACTTTTGGCCATCTGCCAGTTAAAATTGAGTTTAGTATTCATGGACAAACTGGTCCTGAGCAGATGGGGCTAAAGGGATACTACAAAGAAATGTATTAGCCAGGTCTAACACAGAATATTCATCAGTTCTCTATTAATAGTTTTTAATAGAGATGTTACATTTGGGACTGTTTTCATTATCTTTACTAGCAACTGGAATCTTACAGAGAATCTATCCTTGGAATGTATTTTGCCAAAGAGAATGGTTTTGAAATGATTCAGTCAGTGTTTCTTAAGGGTGAATTCTGCTCTGATTATTAGTCAAATTCATAAATCATTTGTTCCTTGAGTCAGCTATTTAGAAGTTAGCCGTAGCCCTACATATGACTTTTGCCTATCTCTTTTTAACTGTTGTTGTTGTTGTTGTTGTTGTTGTTAGGTGCCATCTAGTCAATATTGACTCATCATGACCTTCTGCACAGCAAAATGAAACACTGCCCGATTCTGGGCAGTCTCACTACTGCTGCCACACTTAAGTCCATCAATGCTGCCACTTGGCCAGTCCATCTTGTTG
>NW_006408941.1:177223-178539 GCF_000296735.1 Chrysochloris asiatica | reverse complement strand
TTTCTTAAAAATAATTTTCTTTTACTTTTTTGAACTACTAGTTTCACTCAAAATTACCTTTAAAGTTGTTATAAACACTAACACCTTTGTTAAAATGTATTCACTTTCTTAATTTTTTCAATATTAAGACTATTTAACCCACAAGCAGTCATCTGCCTTCAAACTAAATCAGAATGAGTAATTGTAATCCAGGAACAGGAACCAGTTATTTTGTGAGATTTTTTAATTGCTATATGAAAAACATTAGCTATGGTCTTTAACTTAAAGACAAGCACAGCAAGCTCTCAGAACAAAATGATACAAAAATTATAGAAAACTTAAAATTCAAGTTTATAAAACACCATTTAACAGAAACATGGGAGCCCAGATATTTCTTTTTTTTGTATATACATTAATTCTTTGGTACGATTAACCGAATTACTATTCTCACCACACAGTAGAGGGGATTTGTATTTGGTTCCCCCCCCCCCCATTGAATCATAACAGAAAAAGTCTCAATTGGGATGCAACTAGAATGTTTGTTTGATTACTCATTCTGTAGCCAACACTCATATACATACACACAAACACTTAATTTGACTTAGGTTAAAACCAAAACAAAACCAGATGGACGCTTGTCTCTGGGCTGCCCCACCAAATCTGTTCTCCAGTCTCTTCATAGGATTTTCACCCACTCTTGGAGGGGAACCTGATGATTTTTTTTATGCCTGCACTTACCCTGTCAGCTCTTTTCTCTGTTTGCTGTCACCTCAAATGCCACGGAGTTATCCTGTGTTGCCAGTTGAAGAGAGGACAGGAATCAGAGACCTCCTTAATTTAAGAAGGGATGTACCATCTCTGCTCTCTGCCCTCTCCAGAACTGCATACCCAGGGGATGGAACCAGAGTAGGGTTTCCACGTTGGGCACTAAACATGTTACCCCAAAGTACACTGGGGCCATGTTGTGTTACAAAAGAGAATTAACCTTTAAAAGAAAAACAAAACAACAACGTTAAGTGAGATCCAGTCCATTCCAACTCACAGCAACCTTGTAAAGGGTTTCCAAGGAGCCACAGATCTTGCAGTTCAAACTGACCTTGCAGCACCACACCAGGCATCAGGATTGGAGAAAGACTCATTAACAACCTGCAATATGCAAATAATACAACCTTGCTTGCTGAAAGTGTAAAGGACTTGAAATACTTACTGATGATTAAAGACCACAGCCTTTGTTATGTTTTGCACGTCAATGTAAAGAAAACAAAAATCCTCACTACTTGACCAATAAATAACATCAAGATAATAGAGAAAAGATTAAAGTTTTCAAAGACTTCATT
>NW_006408941.1:174713-175898 GCF_000296735.1 Chrysochloris asiatica | reverse complement strand
GCTGAACATTGGACCATGAGGGTGAGTTCCTTTCCAGACCTAAAGCGTAGTTGAGGGCTATAGTCTCATGTTCCTCCCATCTCTTTCTGACCAGTAAGTCTGGTCTTTTATAAAAAATAATTCTGAGTTTTGTTCCACATATTCTATGGCTCTATCTGGGACCTTCTTATGCGATCCCTTTCAAAACTGTTGGTAGTGGCAGGTGGGCACCATCTAGTTCTTCTTCTCAGAGTCGTGAAGACTGATATTCACATGTTCCATTAGTCCATTGGACTAGTTGATTCCAAACATCTTTAATTCTCATCACTCTTCTTTCATCTGTACATGGACAGGACTAATAGCTGCTCCTTAGATGATTGTGCATGAGCTTTTAAGATCCCAGATGCTACTCATTTGGATTTAGAACATTGTCTTTGTGGACTATATTATGCCAATTGACCATTGTGCCCCTTTAGACTATGGTCCTGACTCCACAGGCCCAGCAACTCATTGCCTTAAGATGTTTGATAATGTCTAAGAAGTTTTCATCATTTTGCCTGCTGTATGCTCCACTCGTGCCAATATTCTCTTTCCGATTCAAATATTTGTGGAATATATAGAGAGCAAGTCCTGGTGTGGTGTTGTAAGATAAAGCACTGGACTGCAAAGTCAGCTTGAACTGCAAGGTCAGTGGTTTAAAGCCACTAGCTGCTCCTCAGAAAACCTATACAGAGTTGGAACCAACTTGACAGCACTTAAGAAACAAACAAACAAACAATATATCTATATCCCACTCTTCCTCCCATACCCATTCTGCATGTATCTCTCTATCCACGTATCTACCCACAGAACATTGTTGTTCTAAGGTTGTGTATCTATATCACTATTTATCTCTATACCCTTTAGTCCTTGCATACCTTCCTCTGTCTTCACCTGTCTTCATCATTTTTCTACCAACCCCCCTCTTCTTGTATATTGCCCTTCCCTTTATCTTATACTGCCCTCCCCATCACCCAAGTTAGCCAATGAATTACTGTCCCCAGCTCTGGTAATGTAGTGGTTATGAATTGGGCTGCGAATCTCAAGATCAACAGTTCAAAACTACCAACTGTTCCACTGGAGAAAGATGAGGCTTTCTGCTCCCATAAAGACTTATAGACTTGGAAACCCTGTACAGGGTCACTATGAGTCGGAACTGACTCCAGG
>NW_006408941.1:148021-171068 GCF_000296735.1 Chrysochloris asiatica | reverse complement strand
TAATGAAACAAGTTATATGAATTGTTGAATGTGAAACTGATGATGTGCCCTGTAAACTTTCACTCAATCCACAATAAAAACCTTAAATTAAAAAAAGTACACTACCAGAGGAGATAAAGTTGGAAGGGGTCCACCCTGGGGGTGAGGATCCAATCCAGAGGATGAAGGGCTGTAAAAGCAACTGCACTTGGGGTGTTAATTAAACCACGTTTACCCAGCCTACTGCGTCTTGACCTCCAGATCACAACCTGGCAGATTTGCTGAACAAAGGAAAAGGAGTTCTAAGCTTCTATACCAAACAGTTTGAGCCAAATTCTCCCTCAGCAAATGCACAATATAGGAAAAGGTGTCATTATGGGAAGACGCTTGGATTTCAAGAGGGTGTGTGAGCAACTCATCTCATTTGCTAAAAGGGAGCCTACAGAAGGGACAAGAAGGGGAACTTTGAGCCCTATCCAAACCCAGAAAATAGCCACATATTTAAAGAACAGATTCACATACGAAAAGAACACAAGGAGACAATGTTTACCAACCAGTCAGGCTGGTTCTTTGGGGTCTCGAACCCCTCACAATCTGACATGGACTACAAAATCTTAAGGGGACCTTTTGTCTGGAATCACCATCTTGCAGTAATCTGTGAGGCACCCACTATATGTTCTCCAGGCCTTTTAGAAAACATGGAATTGTTCCTTTAGCCACATACATGCAAATCCATAAGAAAGGTGATATATTGTAGACATTAAGGGAATAAGTACAGTTCTAAAAGGGATGCCCCACACATGTTGCCACGGCAAAACCGAAAACGTGTACAGTGTGATGCAACATGCTGTCGGCATTGTTGTGAACAAACAAGTTATGGGCCAGATTCTTGCCAAGGGAATTAATGTGCACATTGAGCCTACTAAGCACTCTAAGAGTCTAGCTTTCTTCCTGAGGTGAGTGAAGGAAAATGAACAGAAAAGAGAAAGCCAAAGAGAAGAGTACTGGGGTTCAACTAAATCACCAGCCTGCTCCCCCAAGAGAGGCACACTTTGTGAGAACCAATGGAAAGTAACCTGAACTGCCAGAACCTATTCCTTATGAATTCATGGCATAACAGGTATACCATAAAAATGTCTGAGATGTACAAAAAAAAATCTTAAGGGGATCTCCACTTTTTCTTTGAGTCCATCCTGGTTGATCTGACCCGGTAGAGTCCTGAGATGTTTCCAAATCCTCTGCTCCTTTATTTCACCACTTGGCCTAAAGCAGAAAAAAAAAAACAAAAACAGCAGAGGCAGTAAGACTGAAAATTCTAAAAAGATAAAAAGAGAGAGGAAGTCACATATAACTCAAACTCTGCTCAAGTGATCAAAGAACAGGGAAGACTCATGCTCAGAGGGTTGCCAGCCAAATGGGCCCAGATGGCCACTTCAACCCTCCGAGGTTCTACAATCTATTTACTGTGTCCCTCAAACCCTCCGTGTCCTCCAGGAAAATGCCACTGGACCTTTAATATTAGGGTTCTTGCTGTTCACACTCAACAGAATTCAAAATGACTGTGTTAGAAGTTGAACACAGCTTTATTTGTTATTGATCAAAGCCAAGGTGATGAAAATACGAGAGATCAAATGAAACAGACACACATGAAATCATGGACCACTGAACTTCAGAGGAAAGGTAAGAGAAGCAGATTGAGTGTTTGCTGGGAGGGGAAGTTGAGCATGGTTGACAAGAGAAGTCAGACTGACTGATCAGAAACATTGCACAACCATCTTGAACTTTTGTGAGCAGCTTTGGTGACAGAAAGTGGTCTGGCAGAGCAGCAGATTCACACAGGTGACTAGAAAGGAGACAGCAACCATGCCCATACATCCCAGCCACAGCTGTACCCTCTTCAGCTCCAACCATTGGGCAAGAGCCAATACCAGCTCCTATACCACCTGACCAACAATGGACACCAGCCAACACCAGCCAAAGTCACCCTAAATTGAGGTGTACAAACAGCAAACAGAAAATGCTGCACACACTTTCATCCTCTAACTACACCCACAGGAGATAGTTGGTGAGAGCCTAAGAACACATCAACATATAATCATCAATTAAATACGACAACATCACAATGCCCTGCACTAACAGACAATTTTAGCTCACATGAAGAAACAAGAGAGAATGAAATAAATGACCAAGATGCAGAGCCAGAAAACATTTCTAAGGAAGAAAAGGTAATGGAGCTAACAGAAAAATAATTCAAAAGAACAATACTTAGGTACCTTTCAAGGATTGACAGAAAGATCAAGAAAAACAAGAACACAGAAAAAAAAACCTTAGAAGAATTCAGGAAAACACTACAAGAGCAAACAAAATAAATGCAAATTTTGAAATAATACAAAACCTGCATTTAGAAATCCAGAAGATGTGGGAGGGAAAATTATTCATGGGCTAGAGGGTAGACACATGTTAACATGGGTGACAGGGCAGGCAATCTACAACAGGAGGGAGGTTGGCTGAGGAAAGATACAGGTAATGGGAGATGCAGGAAGGAATGCAAGAGTTAAGTGAATCCAGGTAAAGACTGTTTATTGATGGTTCATGGAGGGGATTGCAATCATTGTAATGAAGGAAACTATGTGATTTGTTGATGTAAAACTGATTATCTGCTTTGTAAACCTTTATTCAATTCACAATAGATTAAAAAAAGAAGAAGCAAGGAGGGTGGAGAGAGTGGGAGACCAGATTCTTGCTCAAAGCCGATGGTTATATATTTTTATTTATGTTAATATTAGGGTTAGGTCCTAAGGGAAGGATTTCTACAAAGTAGGAGGGGTTAAGGCAGAGTATGGGTGCGGTGTCGCTTTTCTTCAAGATGTAACCAATAGCAAGTGTGTCTGAATTCTTGGCATCAGTATTATGGGATAGTCTGGAAATCAGGCAGAGTGCACTATATCCTCATTCTTGTACCTTTGGGTATGGATGTCTGGTTTTCTGAAAAACAAGTCTTGGGGCCAGATCATCAGTTATCATTGTCCAACACAGAATGGGGTGAATGGTACAATGATCTTTTCCAGACCACTAAGCAGAATACTAGGCCTTGTGATATAATTAATAAATATTTATGTTGCTGTTGTTTTTCTTAGCACCTCTAGGTATCCTTATTGACTCAACTAAATTTGTTACCGAACTCAAGGCGCCCTTAAGTCTGAGTAGGAATTCTTCAAACTAGTTGACTTCAGAATGAGATTTAGAACTGAAGCATGGGATGGAAGAGATCACCCAGGAAAAGGGTGGCCTGAAGGTAGAGACAGACAAGTACAAAAGCTGGAAAAGGCCAGAGAACTAGGAGGGAACCAGACTGAAGCAGGTATTGGAAAGAAGGGGGAGGGTGGATGAAGCAAGGTCTTAAGAGAAAGTTGAGGGTTAGGGGCCCAGGACAGACTGAGGAGTGGCAGCTGGCTGACTTCTATTGGTGCCTCTCCTAGGTACTAGGATCACTCGCTCAGCAGCAGCTTTCAGTTCCCTGGATAGTGGCCAAGGTCCTCCTTAAGGGGCTCACGGATGGGGACCCAGTTCTGCTTTCCTGGAGAGGAGAACCAGGCCCACATGCTGTTGTTGTTGTTGTTGTTAGGTGCCATCGAGTCAGCACTGACTCATCATGACCTTATGCACAGCAGAATGAAACACTGCCTGATCCTGGGCCAACCTCACTACTGTTGCCACGCTTGAGTCCATCGATGCTGCCATTTGGCCAATCCATCTCGTTGGGGGTTTTCCTCTTTTTCTCTGACCTTACCAAACATAATATCCTTCTCCAGCGTCTGGTCCCTCCTGACAATATGTCCGAAGTATGAGAGATGAAGTTTGGCCATCCTGGCCTCCAAGGAGCACTCTGGCTATACTTCTTCCAAAGTGGATTTATTGGTTCTTTTGGCAGCCCATGGCACTTTCAATATTCTCCTCCAACACCATAACTCAAAAGCATCAATTCTTCTACAGTCTTCCTTATTCACTGTCCAGCTTTCGCATGCAGGTTATTGAATACCATGGCTTGGGTCAGGAGCACCTTAGTCCTCACGCTGACATCTTTGCTCTTCAACACTTTAAAAAGATCTTGTGCAGCAGATTTACCTAATGCAATGTCGTCTGATTTCTTGACTTCTGCTTCCGTGAGTGTTGATAGTTGATCCAAGAAGAATGAAGTCCTTGACAACTTCAATCTTTTCTCCATTGATAAGAATGTTGTTTATTGGTCCAGTGGTGAGGATTTTGTTTTCCTTACATTGAGATGTAATCCATATCGAAGGCTGTGCTCTTTGATCTTCAGCAGTAAATGTTTTAAGTCCTCTTCACTTTCAGCAAGCAAGGTTGTATCATAGAATCTACAAAAGCTCATAGTCTCATAGCATCATAGTGAGGGCAGAGGGAGACCCTTGCCTTCATTCAGCCACCCTAGCTAGGGTCACCCATTCTTCCTGAGGTAGCCCTCCAAAGTTGACCTGAATGGTGCCTTTCCCCTCCCCAGACATGTAGTTCCAGAACTCTGCCTTCTTCAGATACGCCAGGCTGCCACTGGATTCTAGAAAGCCATGTCTGCTTTTATTGATTTGTATTGGTAGGAAAATGTCCAAGGTCAGCCTGCACTTTAAGAGACACTTAGCAAAGTGATATGGGTGTGTCAGAGTGTGTCTCAGTATCTGCATGCTCTACCTACCCTCCCAGATTCACTCACCAGCCTGGACCTCTCTTCACCTGGCTCTTTCCCAGGAATAGGCCTGGTTCTAAAAAACCTTCCTGACCACCCACCCCCTTCAACCTACACTTACCATTCTCTACCACCCTCTGTCTCTATTTAGCCTTTATTTTAATACCACTCTGCCCTTTCTTCAGTGTTCTGTGCATTGAATCCTTTTCTCCCAGGGACTAAGCCTGATTCATTTGTCAGTGCTGTGGCATGCCCAGCCCAGGGCTGGGACACAGCCCAGGTTCAAGAAAATACTGGTGTGTGTGCATATGTGTGTTGGGTTATGGGCATATTTATGGTCTTTAGATCCAGAGTTACCCATAGTATGCACAGAATCCATGTACGAGGATAGGTCAAAAAGTATTGCTACTATAGCTCCAGTTCATGCATGCACAGGTTTATTCTGAACAAAATATGTTTAAGCATGTCTCTGTGGTCAGTGGTTGTTTTCTTAGTAATACATTTATCTCAATCTCATTAGGGTGCCTTCAAAAAATAAAAATAAAAGGCCCAGTCAAAACAACAGTTTCCAAGGGGAATGTGCTAAACTAGTTAAATTCAAGACAGAGGTCAGTTCAAAAGGTTATGACAACTGTTTTTTTTTTTTTTTCTTCTGGATTCCCAAGGGATAATCTTGACAGATTTTCTTAAAGAACAGGGATGATTATGGGAGCTTATTAGGAAAAAGTTTTAAGAAAATGGAAAATTGCATTGGTGAGAAAAAGGCCAGGGACGTTGTACCAAGGAATTTTTTTCTTTTTTACCATCACAACAATGCACCTGCTCATTCTGCAAGGCAAGCAAGGCTATCCTAGGAGAATTTCATTGGGAAACCTTACTTCATTCACAAAAAATCCTACAGCCATGCTCTCGCCCCTTCAGACTTCTTTTTGTTCCCAAATCTCAAAGAACATTGAAAAGGAATATGATTTGAGTCCCCCAAAGATGCCAAAACTGCTGTCTTAGTGTGGTTTCAATCGAATGCAGAATTCTTTGGGGAAGCTATTGTTGTTGTTACATGCCATGGAGTCGGTTTTGACTCACAGTGACCCTGTACAGGGTTTCCAAGGCTGTAAATCTTTACGAGAGCAGAAAGCCTCATCTTTCTCCTGCGGAACAGCTGGTAGTTTTGAACTGCTGACCGTGAGATTAGCAGCCCGATTCGTAACCACTACGCTACCAGAGCTCCTTGGGGGAACTGTTAGAGAGATGAAATTACACCTTCAGAAGTGTATAGACCTTGATGGAGGAAATATCAAGAAACTATGTCTTCATATTTTGATAATTTTGTTTAATAAAGGTTTCTATGATTTTGTATCAATATTTTGCAGCATTTACTGCGTGTCTTTAACTGCATTCTAATTGTTTTGGTTAATCCCATGGATCTGTGTGCCCTTACTTACTGTTGTGTGTATGTATGGTGTTCAGTTTGTGCGTGTGTAACCCTGTACAGGGTTGCTGAGTCAGAACCAACTTGACGGCACTTATCAACAACAGCAACAACCTTGTTGGTGTTCCTGTGTGTGTTATAAAGGCATTTCTATGATATGTGTGTTTTATGCGCATGGGGGCATAGGAACGGTGGATGTTGTGTGTCATTTCTACAACAGAAAACATTGTCATTAGAGTTGGACACAGATTTGAATCCTTATTGTGTCATCTACTTGGATCTGATTGCAAACAAGTTGTTCAAACTCTCTGGATCTCAACTTCCACATTTGTAATAAAGGGGCAATGATACCACAGAGGGGTGTTGAAAAGATGAAGGATGAGTAGAAGTAACTGGTGTGAGTGCCCAACATGTGGTTGTTAAGTGCTGTCAAGTAGGTTCCAACCCATAGCAACCCTGAATTGGGTTTCTGAGGAATGGCTTGAACCATGGACCTTGCGGTTCAAACCGACTTTGCAGTCCAGTAAGTACATTAACCCCCAGCGCCACACCAAGACTCCTGACATGGTTTGTTGTTGTTAGGTGCTTGACATGTGGTAGGGGTTTGATTATCATGGGTTCCACTTCCGTGTGTGTGTGTGTGTGTGTGTGTGTGTGTGTGTGTGTAGACCTGGTTGTACTATGGGCTAGGTGTTGGGCTGCTAACTGCAAGGCTGGCGGTTCAAACTCACCAGCTGAACCACAGTAGAAAAATGAGGCTGTCTGCTCCCATAAAGATTTACAGTCTCAGAAAATCTATACAGAGGTGCTATGAGTCCGAATCTCCTCTGCAGTGAGTCAGTGAGTTTGTGTGTAAGTGTATAAGTAAACCCAGGAAGTGTCTAACCTAAGCTTCCCTCCCATGCAGCCCCTGCTCAGAGTCTGGACCCTGAGCAAGTCCACAGTCTCTGAATGGAGGAGGGACCTGTCCCCTCTGGGAGCCAGGCTACATATCAAATCGGCTTCGGAGTAGCTTGAACTTGTTGTACTTGGTGATGAGGTCCAGTTTACTGTGGCCCAGGGTCAGCCGCTTCTCATCCCCATAAAGGTCGCTGCTACCACCCTTACGATGGCCACCTGTAGAGTCTCCTGGTAGGCCATGTTCAGGCCCCTGCCTGACACCCTGCAACTGGTGATACTTGGTGATGAGGTCCAGCTTGCTGTGACCCAAGGTCAGCCGCTTCTCATCCCCAGATCCCACTGCAATGTTTCGAACAGGGTTCTGACTGGGGAGACCATTGGGCCCAGGTCCCTCATCCTGGAATGGGCCAAATTTTGTGATGAGATCCAGCTGGCTGTGGCCTAGGGTCTGCCGCCGCTCATCCGGGTCCTGCCTGCTGGGCTTGACTGGGGAGCTAGTCTCAGGTGGCATATTGGAGTTGTGGGCCTTGGAGAATGGCACCAGGAAGTCCAACTGGCTGTGGCTTGGGGACAGTCTTCTGTCTGGTGAGAGCCGATCACCATTTCTGGGGGAGCCTGACTCGGAGGTGCTCCTGGCACCAGGGGCCCGGGGCAGGAGGTCCAGTTGGCTATAGTTCTGGCTTGGGGACAATCTTGTTTCCTCTGGGACCTGCTCACCAGGCTGCAGGGAGCCTGAGCCAGAGTCGGGGTCTCCTGCTTCTTGGGCTCTGGGAAAGGGGACCAGGAGGTCCAGCTGGCCATGGCTCTGACTCAGAGATGGCTTCTCATCCACTGTCTCTAGGGCTGGACCAGGTACTCGGTGACCTCGTGGTGGGCTGTGCTCCTGGCTACCTGAGAGCCCATTCTCTGGGAGCCGGGCCAGGGCTGGGCCACCCCGGGGGAAGGGGAAGAGCGGTCGTGGGCGCGAGAGCAGAGATGAGCCCACTGCCAGAGGCGTGGGGCTGACACTATGGTGGTTGAGGGCAGGGGAGGACTGAGACCATGGGGATGCCCCCAGTTTGCCCAGGTTGGCCTTGTAGAGTCCAGGAGGGGAGCCGTGGTTAGGGTCTGACAGCTGGCGTTGCAGGAGGTACTGACCATTAGCCTCAAGGCGGCCAGGACCTGGGGATGAGAATCCCATACCCTTGTCACTGCAGCCTCCTGGCAGAGCGAGGTAGGGGGAGCGGCCCATGAGAGGAGAGCGCTTGATGCTGCAGAGGCTCACGCTGGAAGGTAAGGAGGAAGTGGGGCTTGGGATGCCAGGTCTGAAGGCCAGGGCCACCTGGGGAGGGCGTAGTGCCCTGGGTGACAACGGCTCCTCTCCACCACAGAAGCCCTCCACCGGCCGAGACTCAGCATACAGACAGCGGAACTCCCGGTCAAAGTCTTCTACGATGCGGCCCCTTAGCTGCAGCACCATGCTCGTGTGGGCCTGACTGCACAGCCAGGTGAAGCTGGGGCAGAAGAGTAGAGTCAGGAAACCAAGCACCACCCAGGGGGCTTGGCAGGAAACTGACCCCAAACTCCACCACCATGAAGGCCCCACAGTGAAGGGGACAGAGCTCTGATCCCAGGGTCTGTAGTAGTCTTTAGCTCTGCTGAGTGGACTTGGGCAAGCAGCTGCCCATCTCAGGGCCTCAATTTCCCCATCTATAATAAGGGCCGGGGGCAAGATTCGCTGAAGTCCCTCCAATGCCAATGGAAAATCATGATTGTCTCTGCCAACAACATTCAAGTGGCCCTTCCACTAGAGTGAGTTTCCCATGCTATTCTCTGAGCCTTGCACAGTGCCTGGCAGGCAACAGGTGCTCAGTACGTGTTTAAAGAGATGGGCGACAGAGGAAGAGTTCAAAACTACAAGATCCCAGATACTCTCAGTACCCGGGGACACAGCCCAGGCCTTCTCCCTTCCAGTCCGATCACCTGTAGCTACCCGCAACCACTTGCTCACAGTCGACAATTACGAACTTCTCCAGGGCCTGCCCAGTAAAGCGGCGACCCGCCTTGCTGCAGTAGGTGTCCCCACATGTACTCCGCACACGCATGTTCTGGACCAGGAAAGGAAGAAGGAGGTTGAGAGTGAGCTTGACAGATGGGAGGAGGGTGGCTCAAGCCTGTATGCCCCATGTGGTCTTTGACCCAAATAGCTAAGGAAACCCAGTTCTCCACCCCCACTGGCCCTCAATGACCACAAATCACCCAACTCATTCTTCTCCACTCACCTCCCTGGCCCCTCCTCCCTTGCTGCCCTGCCCCTCACTGACCAGCAGGTGCCCCCCACTGAGGTCCATTTTGTAGCACATCTCCAGGAAGTGCCTCAGGTATTCCTGGGCCAGGAGCAGGTAGACAGGGACACCGCGCCGGCTTGAGGCCTCCATGAGATCACACAGAAGCTCCATGTCTGTGAATACATCCATTACCACAGCCACGACCTGGGGAAGAAGGGGAATGCTCAGCCCTGCTTTGGGGCCCTGCCCACATCCACCCCAGTCCTGGAACTGAAAATCAGGAGGCCAGAGCCTGTGAGAACATCTGAACTGCAAAGGTCTTTAACAGTGGCCTAATGAAGGGCTTCTTAACTTGGGCACAGGGGGTTTTGACTGTCTTGAACCCACAGAAGTTGTTTGAAAGTTTTGTGTGCATTTTTCTGTGGACAGAGTGTTTGTCATAGGATTCTCTCAGATGTCTGTGTATCCATTGTGTTGGTCTAAAGCAGGGGTTGTTGTTGCTTTTAAGTGCCATTAAGTCAGTTCTGACCCATAGTGGCCCTCTATAGGGTTTCCAAGGAGCAGCTGGTGAGCTTGAACCACTGACCTTGTGGTTCAAACTAACTTTGCTGTCCAGGGCACTAACCCACATAGTCACACCAAGACTCCAAAGCAGGGCTGGGGAACCTTTTTTTTCTGCCGAAACTTATAACCTCATTCAAGGGTCATACAAAAGTATCAACTTTATTCATTGGCCTCCTATATATAGTTAAACACGTAATTAACTCCCCTAATGTGGTGTTAAAAGAGCTCTGGTAGCATAGTGGTTACGAATCGGGCTGCGAACTGCAAGGTCAGCTGTTCAAAACTACCAGCTGTTCCACAGGAGAAAGATGAGGCTTTCTGCTCTGCCCTGTACAGGGTTGCTAAGAGTCAGAACCAACTCCTTGGCACATAACAACAACAACAATGTGGTGTTGGAGGAGAATATTGACATTGCCATGGGCTGCCAAAAGAACCAATAGATCTGTTTTGGAAGAAGTACAGCCAGAGTGCTCCTTGGAGGCCAGGACGGTCAAACTTTGTGTCTCATACTTCAGATATACTGTCAGGAGGGACCAGTCACTGGAGAAGGATATCATGTTTGGTAAGGTGGAAGGTCAGAGAAAAAGAGGAAGACCCCCAATGAGATGGACTGGCCAAGTGGCAGCATTGATGGACTCAAGTGTGGCAACAGTAGTGAGGTTGGCCCAGGATCGGGCAGTGTGTCGTTCTGCTGTGCATAAGGTTGCGATGAGCCGGTACCAACACGATGGCACCTAACAACAACAACAACAATGTGATGACTGTAAAACCATTTGAACTGCAAGGTTGGTGGTTCAAGCTCACCAGCTGTTCCTCGGAAACCCTAAACAGGGTCGTTATGGGTCGGAACCGACTCGACAGCACTTCACAACAACAGCAATGTGATGGCTGTGGGTTAATGCGCCAGACTGCGGAGCCATTTGAACAGCAAGGTCAGCCGTTCAAGCTCACCAGCTGCTCCTTGGAAACCTATACAGGGTTGCTATGGGTCAGAATCGACTCGACGGCACTTAACAACAACAACAACAATGTGATGGCTGTAACTGCAGTTACCTTGGAGGGCCAGACCAAATGATTTCAAGGACCTTATTCTGCCATGGAAGGAACTCTGGTAACATAGTGGTTACGAGTCAAGCTGCTAACCTCAGAGAGAGCAGTATGAAACTACTAAGCGTTCTGAGGGAGAAAGAGCAGGCTTTCTGCTCCCATAAAGACTTACAGCCTCGGAAACCCTACGCAGGGTGGCTATGAGTTGGAACCGACTCCACGACACACCACCACCACCAACTGTATTGCCGCAGGCCAGATGTTCCCCATCCCTGGTCTCAACCCTCATTCTACATATGGGATCACTGAGGCCAAGAGGGAGAAAGAGTCAGGCAGAAACTAAGACCCAGATTCCCAGTCCTTTCCACGCTTCCTGCTAGCATTGGCAGGTGTTCTGACTGACCTGAGGTTCTTCTCTAAGAGTCAAAGCTGCAAGCCAGTTACTGGGGTCTCGAGTTCCCTTCACCAGTCCCCTCAATTTCCCTGTGAAGCTGCAGAGGTCTGGTCTGACATTCATGGACTCCCTCACTTCCACCCGTGGCAATCAGAACCAAGTGTCTTGCTCAGTTCAGAGGCTGGGGCTTGTGGGTTTTACTTCACATATGGACCCGCCTCAGATAAGCTTCGGTACCCACTGGTGTCTTCCCGTTGCATGTATCTGCTGTGAGAGGATCCTCTCCCAGGCAAGGCTGAGGCAGAGCAGAATTCTCAGCTCTGCAGTTGCCCTGAACTAGGTTTGAATCTGGACTCTGCTCTTCCTGGTGCTAGGGCTCTGGGTGAGTCGCTTCACCTCTGAAAGCCTCAACTTCCTCATCTGTTAAATGGAGATAATGATAGTTGGATCTCAAAGTTATTGGGAATTAAATGTGAAAAGGCTCCACATACAACAGAAGCTCAATAAATGTTTCTTCCCTACTGTCTTAACAAACGAGGGCATTGGACCCTAAGGAAAGGAAGCATTTCCCACAGTCACTCCAAGTCAGTGATGGGATGAAGAGCAAGAAGCTGGGTCCTAGCCCCAGGTTGGAGGGTCCAGATGGGAGGTGAGGAGGCAAGGCTCTAGAGGATGCCCCTGACCCACAGCATGGCCAGGCCAGTGCTGGGGGAATAAGGACAGGCAGGGAAGATCAAAGGGACAGGGTGAAGACAGCAGCAACAACCTCCCTAATCACCCCATTCCCGATGCCAATCAGGCCTAGCCCGCCCCTGCCTGGGGCACAGGCAGGCTTGCATGGGAGGCTCCGGCATCCTGCTTCCTCAGACAGGGGTCATGTTATCCATGTCCCTGCCTCCTGAGTCACAGAAGTGAAGCTCTGCTAATCTGGGGCTGGAGGCCTCCAGCACTGACCACCCCCACCAGGAGATACCTGCCTTCCAAACCTTCTACTCTCCTGATTCTGAGTCTCCTGCTCCTCAACCCTGAGCCCAGAAGCCTCCATTCCCCTTTCTCTGCCTGGACAGAGTCAAAAGTCATGTCCCTTAGGCCATGTGGAAGCCCAGCATGGTGCCCCACTCTGCCCTATGCCAGGATACAAGGCTAAACTAGGGGCTCCTCTCTCCCAGAGTCTTTGTTCCCTGAGCAAGTCTCAGCCTCTCTCATAAAGTTGGTAGTTCAAACTCACCAGTTGCTCCTCAGAAACCCTATACAGGGTTATTAAGAGTCAGAGGCACTTAACAACAAGTCAAAGGGATGGATGGTTTGAAGTTCTCTGAAGCTGCGGTTCTTAGTTTTGAGGTCACAAAACTTCGGGCCTCTGATGAAGATGATGAGCCCTCTCTCAAGACAGATGCAGAGAAAAACCCTCACTGCTATATGCCCAGCTTTGCATGCATTTCCGAGGGTTCACAGAGCCCCTGAGCCCCCTCCTCAGTTCTACGAAGGGGACTTCAGAAGGTTTGTGGAAAAGTTGAGTTAAAAGATAATGGGCCTTGCACAGGTACAAGGTCATGGAAGCAGGAGCTGATTTCTCCGTTTCTTTGCTTCCAACAGTGCCATGTTGGGACAGAGCATCCGGAAGTTTACCACCTCTGTGGTCTGAGGAGCCACTATTAAGGAGGGCCCAGGGAAGGATTAGCCATTTTCCACGGAAAACAAGTGGCGGTTACTAATTGTGATGACTGTATACTTTGGGTCTGGATTTGCTGCCCCTTCCTTTATAGTAAGACGCCAGCTCCTTAATCCATGAAACAGATAAGAAGAATGTTTCAAGAAGTCCAGACTCTGAAAAATGACTTAAACTCTGTTGAACTTGTATAGCACACTGGTTGTGTTTGTAAATACCCTTACTACATGAATGCTAGTGCCTCTTTGTCTCTGAAATATGGAATGTGCTAATTGAACATGTGCTTAATTTCTGTCTTGGTAATATCCCGGTATTGGTTTCTTAATTTAAAAAATATACATGATTTAGTTGTTTCTTGGTCTTAAATGAGGGAGGGGGAAGTTATTTAGTGTTTTCTTCATAGGATAGGACCTTGTTGATAATTTATATTATAAAAGTGAAATACAAGCATAGTTTTGGGTGTCCTGTAAATCTAATTTTTAAAATTTTATTCGTTTTTAATTTAAAGGGAGAAGTTTTACATTGAAGTAAAATATATATATATCTATGTATAGATGTATATAGATATTTCCCCATATGTGATAATTAATCATGAGGAAAACCAATGGTGTAGATATTTTCAAGTTTGGTTAATCAGGTGGATAACAGCTTCATTTATTTTCTGTGTGCCTATATCCTAAAACTGAAATCTTTGCCTTGGTAAATGTACACTGACTAATATTGATTTCTTTAGAATAAAACTAAAATGTTAGATAGTGAAGAAAAAAAAAAGAAGCTAATGGAACTTTTCCACACAAATTTCAAAGCCCCCTCTGACGTCTTCTGTTTTTTGCTCTCTAAATTCTATTTACTTTGTTGTTAGAAACACACACAGCAAAACATATACCAAGTCACCATTTTCTACCTATCCAATTCAGTGAGACTGGTTACATTTTTAATTGTGCAGATATTCTCACCCTCTCCTTCTGAGCTCTTCCTCCTTATTAACATAAACTCACTGCCCCCTAAGGGTCCTTTCTAATCTTTCCAGTTGCTGTTGTCAAGCTGATCCCATTCAGATAGTTCTTAAAAAAGCATAATGCTCAAGACAGACCTTTTTATTCATTATACTGGTGCTGTAGGTTAGGCACTGGATTGCTAAGCACAAGGTCAGCAGTTCAAACCCACCAGCTGCTCCTTGGAAACTCTATACATGGTTGATATGAGTCAGAACCTATTGGATGGTATGTAACAACAACAACAACAATGATATGGTTTTAAGATGATGTCAGGGGGAATCCATGGTTTCCCTGAGTGCCAAAGAGCTGCCAAAGTAAAACATACGTCCACTCTCTGGGAGCATGTGCTGTAGCAGAAACTAGAGGCTCTAGCGCCAATTCTGCACCTAGAATGTTGTGTGGCCTTAGATGAGTTCCTTTTCCCCTCTGGACTTCAGTTTCTGCTTACCGTGCGGGCCTGGCTGAAGAGGAAGCGCAGCAGGTCCTTGATGCTCTTGGCCTTGTCCCGTTGGAAGTGGACCACAGCCTGGGTGGGGCTGAAGCCCGTGGCCTGTGGAACCTCGGGCCAGCCCAGGTCTAGATCTGGGGGGTCTACGTCAGAGGCCATGGGGAAGTAGGTGCCCGAGGTGACTTCGGAGAGCAGGCTGAGACGGTCAGGCCCTGAGGCCTCTGGTCCCTGGGCTTCACTGAGCTCAGGGCTGCCACGCACATGACTGGTCATGTAGTTCATATCCAGGGCGCTCAGAAACGGCAACTCCCGCTCCTCCGAGATGACCCGCAAGTAGGCAGCCTCGCCCCTCTCCAGGAGGGCATCAGCTGCCAGCCGGGCAGCCTCGCTGTGCCGCAGCACAAGAGGTGAGGCCTCTCGCCAACAGGGCCGCTTCAGCTCCTCCACCCGACCCCTCAGGGGTCCCGCCATGCCCTGGGCTCCCAGGCCCCCAAACATACCTGCCCACCTGGTTTCTCACCTGCCAGTGGACTCCATGGCCTGCACGTCAGGCTGACTACAGCAGGAAGAAGATACTAGCAGATCCGCTTCCTGCCCACCTGCCAGGTATGTGTGTGGCAAGATCCTCAACTTGCTGCTACCCTCAGTTGGAGCCAGGCTCCACCCCATTGCCCCTGGCCTTTGGAACCTGTTGGGTCAGCCCCATCTGTCTGCCCACTGTTCAGACTTGCCCGCCCAGGGAAGTGGCAGTTGTCAGGCCCTTAGCACACATCTCCCCACCTCCACTTCTACCCTAGCATCTCCTGCTCCATCCCCACCAGGCTCCTAGCAAACTGCCCCCAAACCCTGACCTTCCAGGACCCCCTGTGGAGATGGGATTACTGTCCAGAGGGGCTCACACCTGTAGAGGGGCAGTATGAACACGCATATGCATACACACCCTGGGGTGTCTTGATGATTCAAGGCAAGAGTTAAAGATGTAAACACACAAACAGAAATGTTGGCATACATACAGACACACAGAGGGAGAATACATGCTGACACACCAGACATTCTGACACACTCTGGTAGCGTAGTGGTTACGAATTGGGCTGTGAACCTTAAGGTCAGCAGTTCGAAACTACCAGCTGTTCCGCAGGAGAAAGATGAGGCTTTCTGCTCCCGTAAAGATTTACAACCTCGGAAACCCTGTACAGGGTCACTATGAATCGGAACCGACTCCACGGCACGTAACAACAACAACAACAACAACAACACATAAACTGACCTGAACACCAATTCGGAGACTGGTTATAGGCCACCATACCTGTGCTGTGGGTTAATCAGCCAGACTGCAAAGCCATTTGAACTGCAAGGTCTGCAGTTCAAGCTTGCCAGCTGCTCCTTTAGAATCCTTTTAAAGGATCGCTATGGGTCGACTGGCGGCACTTAACAACCACCACAATAGATCTCACATGGCTCAGTATGGTCAATGTACAGGCATTGGAGTAAGAGCCAAGAGCTCCCAAGGACCAAGGCATTCCTCCATAACTGACTCTCAGAGGCCCTGCCCAGCCCCACTCCTGACTCGGAGCCCACACTCCAAAGGCCCAGCATAGTGGCTTACAGTAGCCCAGGACGTAATAAAATGCAGATCCCCAGGCCTCACACACCCAGAGATGCTGATCCAGGTCTGGGGCAGCCTTCTGGGACTGGCCTTTGAAATAAATGCTCAGTATATCTGGGGCTATAGGCTAGGTCCAACCCTTGAGAAATGCTGTTTTAGATGGCTGCGCTTTCAATACCCTCAACTCTTAAGGGTGCTCCTGTGCCAGTGAGGGCTGGCCCCAGCCTTCTTCGCTTCCTCAGGGGCTGAGTATTAAATGTTTGTGAGTGTTTCAGAGGAAAGTTGTTTCAGAGGGTAGGGGATACTCTACAAGGCCAGGAGGCACAGATGGTTGGCAGGTTTCTGATGGAGCTCTGACCCCAAAAGAGCCAATTTCCCAGTCTTTCCTTAGGAAAATGAGCGAGTGTTTACTCTAGAAAAGGGCAGCAGCAATGACAGCTGTTTTGGGGAGGAGTGGTCACAATGGTGTCCCATATCGGCTCAAAGCACCATTTTTATATGGAGGGTCGAGGTTCAAACAGAATGGCCATGAGGCAGGAAGACCTAAAGCAGGTCTGAAAGCCTCGCCAATTCCTTTTCGGTACTGATTTCACCTGGCTTTACTTGGCCTGGGCCCATCTGCCCATTCCCTCAAGCAGCAGCTGTTTAGTTCCTCTGTGTCCAACACATGGAGGTGAGGATGGGATACAAAATATTTTTAGTGTGGGCTTAGGGGCTGTCAGGGTTGAACTCGATGAACTGGACAGGGGCTGTGTCTTTGAAGGATGAGGGGCTCATAGGACAAGAAGCAAAATGCTGGGCCATCCCAGGGGCAGAAATGGAGCCCCAGGCCTTCTGAGGAGGCCCTGGAGACTAAAGGGTAAGCAGAGCCAGACTGTGGGAGGAAGCTAATGAGCTGTGTGGGGGCAGCCGAGGTCGCAGGGCCCTCATTAGGACCTTATCTCAGATGTGTTTAAAGGGGAAAATCAGGGCCTTATCTGGGCCAAAGGACTGCCCGTGGGGCAGAGAGGCAGGCCAGGTTCTACATGGCTGAGTTCCTGTTTATCCTCAAATGTGTACATGTCCAACTGATGGTACATATTTTTGTATCTATATTTTTGTATATTTCCCTCCATGCTCGGGTTTGTATTTGATTCCTTTTTTTTTTTTTTTTTAAGTAAAAATCTATTGGGGTCTTAAAAGTTCATGAGTGGCCATCTAAGGTGCAACTTTTGGTCTCTCCTTTTCCTGAGGAGAGAACAGTGTTGAAAATTGAAGACACATGGAAACAATTAATTCAATGGACTCACAGACCATGTGAACATCAATCTCCGTGACTCTGAGACCAGAAGAACTAGATGGTACCCAGCTGCTACTACCAACTGCTCTGAAAGAGATCACATTAGAAGGTCCTGGATAGAGTGGGAAAATGAGGAACAAAACTCAAAACCATTAAAAAGACAAGGTTTACTGGTTAGCTAGAGGCTGGTGGAACCCCTGAGACATGGCCCTTAGTCACCCTTTAGGCCTGCCAATGAACTCACTCCATGGATCAACTTTAAGCCAAACAGCACACAGGTCCATAAGGGGAAAGGAGCCTTGGTAGCATAGTGGTATCACATACTCAGCAGTCTGAATCCACCAGGCACTCCATGGGAGAAAGATGGGACTTTCTGCACCCACAAAGATTTATAACCCCAGAAACTCTATACAGGGTCGCTGTGAGCTGAAACTGAGTCCACAGAACACACTAGCGTAAGGGGGACAATAACACTAGTGAGGTCTGCAGCCATTTGATATCACATAGGGCACCACTGACCCAAAGACAAAGTTCAGAAGAGTCAGGAATGAAAGATGACTGGAAACAGGCAACACAGGAAGAAGTGGAATAAGTAGTTTCATTGTGGGGATTACAAGCAATGAAATAAAACAAAATGTGTATGAATTGTTGAATGGAAAACTGCTCTGCTCTGCAAACCTTCACCCAATTTACACTAAAAGTTTTTATTTTAATAAAACCTATTGAAAATTGGCAATTTCATAGGATTCAACTAAACAGACATATGTACACAGGTATGGGAGCGTGGTGGCTCCATATAACAAGCACCACAGTTTGAACCCACCAGCTGCTCCGTGACATAAAGGTGAGGCTCTCTGCTCCAGTGAAAATTTAAAGCCCTGGAAACACAATACCTGGTAATTATGAGTCGGAACCAACTCGATGGCACTTAACAACAACAATACAGGTATGCATAGCTGCACCTGTACATGTCTGAACAGGTACATACTGTAGCACTGTGGTATTCATGTGACTGCCTGACATCCTGTAAACATCTAGTCTGTGTATTTGCACTATGTCCACGTCTGTGTGCATGTGTTTCTGAGGGTGAGGTTGTAGTACTGGCTATGTTTGAGGAGAGAGACAAGGGTAGTTGTGGCTGAGATGAAGGGAAAAGGGCTCCAGGGGATTCCCTCCATCCTATAATAATAGCATATAAATCAAATCAAATCCCCCAGGCTGCACAAATGATTGCCCTCCCTTCAGGGTGAGTGGAGAAGAGGGCAGAGAGAGGGAGGCAGCCTCAGCTCTGGACCTGGGGTGATGGCCCCGGGTGACAGGAGCCCTAAAGACAGACCTAAGCCCAGGCCCTAGCTTCAGTGTTCTGGGCACAGGCCCCTTAATGACTGTTATTAAGAAGGAAAATATTTTGCTGTCCAGCAGATGTGTCAGGCGCCTGCCTGGCATCACTCGACCTTGTCTGTTGTCTCCCACAGGTCGAGTGGCGCCTGGCTCAGTGACTGTCCTGTGGGGGTGGTGAGAACAGAGGCGAGGCTACAGCCCTCCAATGGAAGCTGCTCGGATTCCATCGCTGCTGCACACCTTTATCCCCTCAGGGCCCTGGGAGAAGGAGCCCACTGCCGAGCAGCCAGGACTAGTAGGGGAGCGAGAGTGTGTCCACCCCTTGAATCAAGGGAGAGCTGGAGGGACCAAGTGACAAGTGGCGAAGATGCCCAGAGGTGGGGTCTGGAGCTCTAGAAATGCAGTATGACAAGTTGGACATTCCAGACTACAGGAACAGAGTGCAAGGACACACCCACTGAAGGACCCAGGAAAAGGGGCTGCAAAAGGCAGTTTGGAACTATACTCAAAAGTCCTTGAGTTCCCCAAGGGGGCAGACTGGCCCAAAGCATCAGACTCTCCAAATAGGTGCAGTTCACCATTTCCAGCATTGGCCTACCATTCTAGGCCTTTCCCTTTTCCTCACACCCCAAGAGCTGCACCCACTCAGGGACTCGGGTGGTACCACTGGACTCAGACTCAGACCACATGGGTTTGAACTCTGACTGCCACTTAATGATGAACTGAACAATCACAACTTCTCGGAGTCACAGTGGCTCACTCTATAAAATAAGACAAATGTCACCTCCTTCACTGGGTTGTTGTAAGAAATGAGTTTATTTATGTAGGAGTAGCTTGTTGTTGTTGTGTGCTGTGGAGTCGGTTCCGACTCATAGCAACCCTGTACAGGGTTTCCGAGGCTGTAAATCCTTACAGGAGCAGAAAGCCTCATATTTCTCCCGCGGAACAGCTGGTAGTTTCGAACTGCTGACCTTGCCATTCGCAACCCGATTTATAACCACTACGCTACCAGCAGTAGCTTTGTTGTTGTTGTTGTTACATGCCGTGGAGTCGGTTCCGACTCATAGCGACCCTGTACAGGGTTTCCGAGGCTGTAAATCTTTACAGAAGCAGAAAGCCTCATCTTTCTCCCACGGAACAGCTGGCAGTTTCGAACCATTATAGGGTTTTCAAGGGGTGGCTGGTGCCCCAACTTTGTAGTTCAAACCAACCTTGCAGTTGAGGGCTTAGTTACAGTGCTAGTGGTCTCATACAATTTTTGCCCTTTTGTGATTAACTTATTCACTCATAAAGTCCTCCAGGTTTATCCATGTTATGAGATGTTTCACAGATTCATTGCTATTCTTTAACCTTGTATAGTATTCCACTGTGTATATGTACCAGTTTGTTTAACCATTCTTCTATTGATGGGCATTTGTTTCCATCTTTTTGTTATTGGGAATATTTACCTAGTAGTGGGTAAATATCACATGGGATTTCTGCATCACATGGCATTTCTATTTCTAACTTTTTAGGAAAGTCCCATCCTGTTTTCCATAATGGTCCCACCATTTTCCAGTCCTACCAGAAGCACTGTATGAAGGTTCCAGTTTCTCCACACCCTCACCAACATTCGTTGTTCTCTGCTGGGGTGAAATGATATCTCACTGTTGTTTTGATTTGCATCTCTCTAGCGTAGTGGTTACGAATCAGGCTGCGAACTGCAAAGTTAGCAGTTCAAAACTACCAGCTGTTTAGTGGGAGAAAGATGAGGCATTCTGCTCCCGTAAAGATTTACAGCCTCGGAAATCCTGTTCAGGGTCGCTATGACTCGGAACCGACTCCATGGCACACAACCATCACCAAAGGCCAATAATCAAGCATTTATGTGTGTGTTGATTGCCTAAATGTTTTCTTCAGTGAAATGTCTGTTCATGTTCTCTACCCACTTAAAAATTGGGTTGTCTTTTTCTTGTCGAGGTGTTGAAGTTTTCTACAAATCTTCGAGATTAATCCCTTACCCAATATGTTGTTGCCAAAATGTTTTTCCCAATTTGTGGGTTCTCTTTTTTACTCTTTTGGTAAAATCTTCTAGTTTGTCTTCTTCTATAAGTGTTTTCAGTAATGTCTGATAGTACATGTATGCCATGTGATAGGACCCCTAAGTTTGTCCCTACTTTTTCATTGATGGCCTTTATAATTTTAGGTGTAGCATTTAGTTCTTCGATATATCTTGAGTTCATTTTTGTATACAGAATGAGATATGGGTCCCATTTCATTTTTCTGCAAAGTGGCTTTCTCTTCCCCCATTTAATGCATTTCAGCCCTTTGTCAAAGATAAGCTGTACATAAGTTGATGGATTACTTCTGGGTTCGCAATTCTGTTCCACCGTTCTATGTGTCTATTGTTATAACAGTTCTGGGCTGCTTTGACTACACTGGCTGTGTGGTAGGTTTTGGATCAGGAAGTTTATGAGGCCTCCTACTCTCTTCTTTTTAGTAGTTCCTTACTTATCCTGCATCTCTTCCTTTCCATATAGAGTTAATGATTTTTTTAAATGTTTTATTGTGAATTATGTGGTAGTTTACATGGGAGAACATTAGTTTTACATTCATCCTATTGTATATCATTTCATTGCCATGATTACAATCCCCTCTATGCATCATCAACCAACCAAACAGTATACACTACAAGCCTGCACCCTGGTCGTCAGCATACAGCCCCTCTCCCTCTCTGGATCTAAAGTCCCCAACTGCTCCATCTCTCCACGTCATCATCTCTGCCTCCATCTCTGGCATCACTGCTTCTCTGGGTAGGGTCCCGCTCTCCACTCTTCTCCCTTGATGGTCCCAGGGACCTCCACTCCTAGACTGAAAAGTTAACCACTCCCCTCCTTGCTACAAAACATCTACCTTTACATTTCCGACCTCACAATCACTCCTGATAACAATTATTCACTATTGTATCACAAGAGACCTATCCACATTTCCTTTCATCAGCCCCGCCCAGACAGATTGGATACTACTCAGTGTAGATTCTACCTTCCTCCATGCCCTCTGGATCTAGGTTCCCTCTTGAAAGCTTGTAAGCCAGTCTCATCTTGCCTTTGTAGCTCCCCACCCCCCACACACACACACTTTGGGTAGCCAAAATGATTAATTTTTGCATCTCTTTAAAGATTGATGTTAGAATTTGGATCGTGATTACATTATATCTGTAGATCACTTTGGTTAGTGTTGACATTTTCACAATGTTAAGTCTTCCCATTAAGCATGGACTATTTTTCCATTTATGTAAGTCTCTTTTGGTTTCTTGTGGTAGTGTTTTGTGTAGGTCTTTTGTTTCTCTGGTTAGAGTTATTCCTAAGTATTTTATATTTTAGAATCCTGCTGTGGTACTGTAAGATAAGCACTGGGCTGTTAACCACAGGTTGGCTGTTCAAACCCACCAGCCACTCCTTGGAAACCCTTCTGGGTCACTCTGAGTTGGAATCAACTCAATGGCACAGAGCAACATTTACATTTTGGGTGGCAATTGTAAATGCTATTGTTTTCCTGGTTTTCTTTATTGCCTTCTCGTTGTTAGTGTAAAGGAATCGGACTGATTTTTGCATGTTGATCCTTGTACCCTGCCACTTAGTTGAATCTTGCAATTAGTTGTAGTCATTTTCTTTCTGAGTCATTGGAATTTTCTACGTATAGGATCATATCATCTGCTAATAGCTATTTTATTTCTTCTTTGCCAATTTGAATGTCTTTGATTTCCCTTTCTTGACTTACGGAATGGCCAGGGCTCTAAAGACTTCTAGCACAGTATTGTTGTTGTTGTTGTTAAGTGCCATGGAGTTGGCTCCAACTCATAGAGAACCTATATAGGGTTTTCAAGACGTTTGACCTCTGATTGAGTGGTTAGCAGTCAAGTGCTTATCCTACAGCGCCACTCCAGGAATCCCAATATTGGATAGGAATGGTGATAAAGGGTAACATTGTCTGGTTTTTGTTCACAGGGGAATGCTTGCAGTCTTTCTCCATTGAGACTAATATTGGCCAGTTGGTTTCATATATGTATCTTTGTTGTTAATTGCCATTGAATCAGTTCCGACTCATAGCAACCCTGTATAGTGCTTCCAAGGAGCAGCTGGTGGGATTGAACTGCTGACCCCGAGGTTAGCAGTCCAGTGTTTATTCTATAGCACCATATCAGGGCACCATATATGTTTCTAAGCATGCCCTTTTCTTACAGGGTGAACAGGAGGGAGAGTGGAGAGAATATTAGCAAGTCCTGTCAGCCTCTTGTACCTTACTTCTCAATTCATACTGAATTTGGGAGGTAAAGAAAAAAGTATTATTTACACACCCATTAAGGCCCCAAGATTATTCACTCTTTTGCTCTTGTCCAATTCCATGGCTTTATCTCATTCCATCCAATCCATCCAACATGGATTTAA
>NW_006408941.1:146575-147546 GCF_000296735.1 Chrysochloris asiatica | reverse complement strand
CACCATGAATTGGAAATGACTCGAAAGCAGTGGGTTTGGGGTTTGTCAGCACTGTGATCCCAAAGATGACTAAGGCTTTGTCTTAGCTATCTGGTTGGTTGGTTGGTTATGTGCCGTGGAGCCTGCAACCCTGTGTACAGTTTCCAAGGCTGTAAGTCTTTATGGGAACAGAAAGCCTCATATTTCTCCCACAGAACCGCTAGTACTTTTGAACTGCTGATCTTGAAATCAACAGCCCGACTCATAACCACTCCGCTACCAGAGCTCCTTTGTCTTAGCTATCTAATGTGGTTTAATAGAAATGCCACATGTGGATGATTTTCACAAACGTATTTTCTCACAGTTTAGGAGGCTAGATGTCCAAGTTCAGAGCACTAGCTCTAGGGGAAGAGCCTTGTCTCCTTTCAACATCTGTGGACCCAGCATTCCTTGGAGGGCTCCATGTGTCTTGGTATCAACATTCCCCAGGGTCTAGGAGATTCTCAAAGAAGGGACCCAGGAGCAAAGGGCATGCATACTCCACTCTTCTTTTCTTGGCAGTGGTAAGGTCCCTTCTCTATTCACTACTCTCTCCTTCTTCCTCTATTTTTTGTAAAATAAAAGGTGTGCCTCAAGCAAAGGCATGGCTTGAGTAAGGGTGGGTTTGAGTCTTGCTCTCTTATGTCTAAGACACACCCCACACTAATCCGGCCTCAAATAGCAGTTAGGATTTACAACACATTAAAAAATGGAAGCTAGGGAGAACAAACAAGATGGCAGATTGGGTAGAAGTGCAGTGAGGAGCAACACCAGCAACAACACAAGCAGGCTCAGGGGATGGCGCCAGATCTCTGAACCACATATAAAGGAATATTTAGAAAGTTGGAAGGCCTACAACCAATGGAATCTGTAGCAGAAGCAAGAATCCAGTGCTTTCTAATCCAAGGCGCTCAGCCACTCCCTGAGCAGCCATCTTGGGCAAGACCGAACAG
>NW_006408941.1:144481-145005 GCF_000296735.1 Chrysochloris asiatica | reverse complement strand
AAGAACAACAGTAGCATCTTGAAATTTCTTAGGAAGAAGAGTGAAAAGGGAAGCCCATCTCTTGATCACATCCACCTGGAGGCAATCAGAAAGCAGAAGAAATACCAAAACACACACCCATCTAAGTATTAAGGCCACAGATAACTACTGAATATGCCTCCCAAAACTGAAACAGATGACCATATCAGCACATGTCCAGAAACAAGATAAAGTGACTGAGTCAAATGAGCTGGAGGTAGACCTACACTCCATACTAGAAGGAGGACAGGCTTTGGAAATTCCTGAGAAGGAATTCAGAAAAATGATTATAAAATGTTTCAAAACACTTTACAACGGAGTTGAGAAAAAATAAGAAAGAAGTCAGGAAAGTGCTACAGGAACAATCAAATTAGATAAAGCATTGGAAACAATTCAAAACCTACAGAAAGAGGTCCAAACAATTAATAATATAATATCAGAAATGGACAATACACTGAAAGGGAAAGGAGTAGAATTGAAGAGATGGAAGCCAGAACAAGTGAGCT
>NW_006408941.1:118225-144200 GCF_000296735.1 Chrysochloris asiatica | reverse complement strand
GTGTAATCAAAACATTCCAGGATAAACAGAAGCTAAGGAATTTTGCCAAAGCCAACCCTATGATGAAAAACATCCTAAAGGGAGTTCTGTGGACTGAGAACCAACAAGAACCACCAGAGATTGACGTACATGGCAGTGTCGACAAATGGAAGAGTCAAGAACAGAGTGAAACTATAAGAACAATTCAGAGGATCTGGGAGGTCAGTCTATGATCAAAACAATTACAATGCGAAAGAAGGTAAACACAGAGGAACAGAGATCCAGGTGGTGAGAAGGTCAGGTAGATTATAGGATAAAATAGACTGTCTTAAATGGAGGGAAGAGTAAATGGTAACCACAACGGTGCGGTTGAGGAGGGGGGCTTAGAGGAAGGTAGAGGGAAGTGACAGTAGAGCACAGGGTAAGGGCAGACACATGGTAGTTCAGGTGTTGGGGAGGGCAATAAAAGAAGGGGGAGGGGGTGGAAGAACAAGGTAGATAAGGGAACCTAAGACAGATTTGCATGGGCTAAGTGGGACAGAGGTAAATAGTGATGCATGCTTAACCTTGGAGCAAAAGGGCTCTGTGATACAGGGATCTAGGCAAAGTTTGAAGAGGGGATAATACTAAAATGCTTGACTGTCTTATGAATATTGGCTTCCCTTGCTTACTATTGTAAAATAGACACTTGAGCAGGATAGAAACAAATGTCAGGAAACATGATTACAGAAATCTTGGAAGCCTGTCTTCAGCCTATAACTGACTGGAATACCTAAAAGGGGTTCTAGAACTTGCCCAGTGAAAATAGGCCTTTTGCGGAGTCTTTGCAGAGTATAGAACTTAGGTGGAATCCTGAGCCCCATCCAGAACCTTCTGAGGTGGGACATTCCAACTAGAAAGGACAAGCAGACCAGGCTGGAACAGTAAGAGTGACAGAAGATACATCTTCAAAGAAAGAACATCAGGAAAAACTGAAAACAAAAATGGCAGTATGACTGGCTACTACAAGAATAAGCAAGCTGTTCACTGGGAAGCCATCAAGGCAAGTAATCAAGTACCTTCAGGACAAACCCCTAAGACTGAAACTCAAAGGGAACACATTAGCAGCCATGTAAGCTTGCTGGCGACTACATTGGTCTACTGGTGAGTGGAGGAGGGAGAAAGGCAGCAATGAAGAAATAGGTTGAGTTCAACCACGGTCCTTTGACTCCTGTTGACCTGGAGATGAGAGAGAGAAAAGGAAGAGCTGCTTGGTCCAAAGTGTGATAAGACCTGAGGACACTTCAGCCCATGGACAAGGACAAAGCCACAGAGGGCTAGAGATGAGAGTGAAGCATCCAGCTGATATGAAGTGAGGGGAGATGCACAAGAACACCCAAACTTGCAGATAGTACCCATTTGATCTAGCCTCAATGGCTTGATAATCAGAACTCGACTTGTTGGTTGTTGGTGTATGCTGTGGAGTCGGTTCCGACTTATAGTGACCCTGTACAGGGTTTCTGAGGTTGTAAATCTTTACAGGAGCAGAAAGCCTCATCTTTGTCCCGTGGAACAGCTGGTAATTTCGAACTGCTGACCTTGAGGTTCGCAGCCCGATTCGTAACCACTACACTACCAGAGCTCCTTCAGAACTCGACTAGAGGAAGGTTAAAAAAGAAAACAAAACAATTTTTTGATAATGGAAACAAGGGTAAATTGCTACGATTTGATGAACCTGACCTATACTCATGGAAGTAGTAACTCTAAATTCCGACAGAGAAGTAAGGAGTCTTCACATCAAGTATCAATGCTATCCCCTCTGTACACAGGGTAGACAGGGATGGGCAACTTAAGATATTTGCTACCTAAAATGAGAGGGTGATAAAGGCACAAAGTGACTGGCTTACAAGGTTTCAAGGGGGAGCTTAGTTTAATAATGTGTAGGGAAAGAAAGAGTCCCCACTGAAAGTTTTCATCTTGTCTAGATGGGTCAGGTTAAAAGAGATGGGGAGCTGGGACCATCAAGGGTGAAGAGCAGAGTACGGGACCCTACCCAAAGAAAGAGTGACACCAGAGACGATGGCGTGGAGAGATGGGAACTCTAGTCCCAGAGAGGGAGAGGGGCTGTGTGCTGACGATCAGGGGGCAGGTTTGTAGGGTATACCATTTGGTTGGTGGATGATGCATGGAGGGGACTGTAACCATGGCAATGTAACGATATATACGATAGGATGAAGGTAAAGTTAATGTTCTCCCATGTAAACTATCACATAATTCACAATAAAACATTAAAAAAAAGAGACATGGGGATAAGATTCTTATGATTCAATAGTGAGTAATTGTTATCATGACTAATTGCGACTGTCACACTTGTAAAGGCAGCAGTTTTGTAACAAAAACAGGGAATGGTTAATCTTACAGTCCAGCAATAAAAGACTGTAGGATCATCAAGGGAGAAGAGCACAAGAGGAATGGAAGACCTTATCCAGAGAAACAGCAACACCAGAGATAGAGCAGAAAAGGGGACATGGAGTAGGGGAGCGGCTGAAGAGTCATGGGAAGAGTGGGACTAAGAGCTGGTGGCCAGGAGGCAAACTTGCAGAATGTGCCCTTTGGTGGTGGAAATTATTATAAATGCCTGAGTATATATAAAAATACATATATATAGCTAAAGTGAATAGAGAGAAACACTGTTAACTGATGGTACATGGAAGGGACTATAATCATTGTAATGAAACAAGGTGTATGATTTGTTGAATGTACAACCAATGATCTGCCCTGTAAACTTTTACTCAATCCACAATAAAAGCCTTAAATTATATAAAAAAAAAGGAAAATGGGAGTTCCATGACAGGCTTAGTCTCTGCCCTGGAGGAATTAAGTTTGGTGGGGAAGATAGACTCATAAACACTTAAAAACCATACATTAAACCAAGGTATAAACCAACTACTTGGGTTTAGAACTCATGACCCATTCTAGAACCTTGCCTACACTTTGTCACACCAACTAGGGTGCAACCCCACGGGGCAAGCTCTCTTTCCCACGTAGTAAGCTGGCCTTGGAGAGATTGGAGAAAGAGAGAAGAGGGTGAGGAGCAAGCCAGCAAGCAATGTCTCGGAGTTCTGGTTCCTGATTGAAACCTTGAGTCCCTCTCAGGTCCTCAGCCTCCATCTGTAAACTAATGGCTGAGCTGGAGGTCCTCCTAGCACCACCATTTATATTTTACCACTTTTTGATATTATAGGCCGGTACTTTTGAAGACTCCTTACCTGGAATTCCTCAGCCAGGATCTCTAGAATCTTCTCTTCCTGTATATCTCTTGAGGGGAGGGAGGTCCTAGGCCCACCAGCATGGCTCAAGGGAACTCTTCTGGAAGCCACAGAAAACTTGTTACCAATGATTAACAGTGGACAAGGGCATGTGGGTAGAGGGACATGGCCAGGGCTCTGAAGTCTGGCTCACCTCTCCCCTGAGGCCAAATCCCTCCAGGATGGGGTGGTAAGTCAAAATGGGACAGAGGGGGAGAAAGATCAAAATGGACAGAATTAGGAAAAACGGTATGGAAGCGAAGAGTCCAAACCCAATGGTGCTGTCCTGGTAGGCACTTCTGGCCACAAACCTGCCAACTCTCCTCCCTTTTCACTTTACTTCAATGGCTGATACACTATAGATTTCCTGGCCATCAAGAACTGCTGGCACGAGCTCTCCCTTCGTTCTTCACTTCAGAAATCCCTTGCCTCCCAATCTCAGGTCTCAGGAGAGGGTTCCTTCTTCCCCTCCAAAATCAGGCCTTTATTCTCAAGACCAGACTTCCATTTCCAGAAGGATCTAATAATAATGCCTAACATTGATGGAAAGTTTCCAACTGAACTTAACATTTAATCAATCTGACTCCTCCACATGCATCTTCAGCTTTTTCCTGTGCTGAACACTTTATTTTTTACCCTCCTCTCCTAAATCCTTTTTCTCCATTTTGTCTTAGCTAGACACTTCCCAAGATACCAACAGCCTCTGCCATATCCTGACTTCTTAACCCTTTGTAATTTGTACTCTCCCCAAAAAACTTCCTCCTAGCATAGTTCAAAATCCTTGTGCCTTTCAGACTTACTCTTTAGCGCTGTAACATTAAGAACATCCTCCTCCTGGAAGCTCTCCTCTACTCACTTCTGCTCCAATATCCACCTCTGCTAGTTCTCACTCTTCCTACTTCCATTCCAGTGCTCGGATCTGCCCTCTACATTATTACCTGAGACAACAAACATCCTTTCTATACCCAAAACAAGACCAAAGACCTAAAGACCCCCAATCCTAGCCATCTCTTATGTCTTTGCCCTCCCTGGGGCATCTCTAGCATCTAAAACCTGTCTTCCACCAAGTTGGCTCCCTAGCAGATACAATCCAGGTGCACCAAAAGCCATGGGAGTAGGGCTCAGTCATGGGACTGTTTAGCTTTGCTGGGGGGGTCATTGTCTTAGTTATCTCAAAGCAAAACCAAACACACTAACTGCTATTAAACTGATTCCAACTCATAGTGACCTTGTATAGGATTTCTGAAGGAGCTCTAGTAAGTAGTACAGTGGATTTCTAACTGGGCTGTTAAGTGCATTGTCAGCAGTTTGAATTTACCAGCTGCTAAGCAGGAGAAAGACTTTCTACTCCTGTAAAGACTTACAGCCTCAGAAACCCTACCCAGGGTCACAATGAGTTGAAACCAATTTCAAGGGACATCACAATTACCACCACCATAAGGTTTCTGAGGCTGTAAATCATTAACAGGAGCAGAGAGCCTCATCTTTCTCCCAAGGGGTGACTGGTAGATTTGAACTGTCAACTTTGTGGTTAGTAGTCCATTGCTTATCCTACAGTGCCATGAGGACTCCTTAGTTCTCTAGTGCTGCTATAACAGAAATACAAGTGAATGGCGTTAACAAACAAGTTTATTCTCTCATAATTTAGGAGATTAGAAGTTCAAATTCAGGTCTTTGTCTTTGTTGAGCATCTGTAAGGCCAGCATTTCTTGGAGATCTCCATGCGTCCCGCATCAATCCCTCTCTGGTTCTAGTAGCTTCCCGGTGCAAGGATGCTACTCCTGGCTCTTCTTTCTTGGTGGCAGTAAGTCCCTCTTATTTGGCTGAAAAGTGATCTCAGGGCATGGGTTCAGGTCCAGGTTTGAAGGTTGTCTAAAGGGTTTCACCAGCCTTTCTACTTTTGATATAAGACAACTGCCCCACCCCATCTAGAATGGTGTTTTTAGAATTGGAAGCATTGGATTTAGGGTGTCAGAGCAACCCTCTGCGTGTATGTGTGAACCTTCCCCAGGCTTGTTCCCTCAGTTGGATCATGAGCTAATAATACAGACCTCATAGGACTGTCACTGAGGGACAAAAGAGATTACAAGTAATACTAAGCTGTGTCTGCTGTCCCAGAGAAGATACTAAAAAAAAAAAAAATATGGCTGAACGTGACATTTAGCTTTAAATCTCAGCTTGAATGAGAAATGCCAAGCGCTATTGAGTTGGTTCCGATTCATTGCAATCCTGTACAGGGTTTCCAAAGCTTTAAATCGGGAGCAGAAAGACTTCCTGAAGTAAGAAAAAACAACTACTTTTTTTCTTAGGTATAACTGAAATCTTAGGGGTACTATGCACTATGTTAGTCAGTGTTTCTCTTTTAAAATTCCTTATAATACATCCTGAAGAATAAAGAGAAAGGTGTGTCCTTCGGATGAATTACTATTCTTCCTTTTAGTGCTGAGAACTATATGACCTTAAGGGTTTTCTTTTTTTCTACCTTAGGCTCCCAGGAAGCTCAGAGGAAGATCTTAGCATTCAATTGCAGGAGTGTTCCTGGCTGACTCAAGCGAGCTAATGTGGAACAGAAGAGAGCAGGGTTCCTGGAGCCAGAGGACTGGGGCGGAGCACACTCTCATCTTCTTCTTAGCCTGGCCAACTCTCTTTTTAGGCCTTGCTCATGTAAACGGGCTAACAAAATTGACAAGAATAATAATGCCTGTTATAGAACTGTTGTGACAAATGAATTTAAAATGTTATACTACCCAAAGAATTCCCTATGAAGATTGGTTATTAGCTGGCTAAGTTTTCAGTATTTTTTTCCCCCGTACCTCCCAATATTTACATCTTATCTTTCAGACTTTAATAGTTTTATACTGTCGGTTACTGTAATTTCCTTTGATTCTTTCTGAACAGGCAGAGTGCACAAAAATGACAATCAGTTCTAGAGAGCAGTCTCCCTAAGGGCAAGAAACCCTGTCCTTGGCTTGTTATGTCTAATAACAATTTACATTAGAAAAGCGTTTAGCTAAGCAAAGAACTTTTGGTTTTGTTCCAGTACTAAAGCCACAGGAAAGGACTTAGTACTTAGTTGCTAAAGTACTGAACTGCAGGTCAGAGAGAATGGTCCAAAAAAGGGTTTCCTTGTTGGGTATGTACTGATAATTGTTGATTTAGTCATTCGTTCCTGCTTTCATTTTATACTGCTGCCTATTTTGAATCAGGAGTCCTGGTGTGGAATTATGGGTTAATGTGCCAGACTGCAAAGCTGTTTGAACCACAAGGTCAGTGGTTCAAGTTTACCAGTCGCTCCTTGGAAACCCTATACAGGGTCCTTATAGGTTGGAACTAACTTGACGGCACTTAACAACTGAGTCAGGCAATCTATTTCCATGCTGGAAAAACAAAGGTAACCCATCCCAACACCATCTCCACTCTAAGGGAACTCAGGTATGGAAGGTGGGCATGTAGACGGAAAATTTCAGTGTGACACTCACTGCAGGAACACCATGAACAGCATGCCTGAGGAGCCTGGGTGGACATGAAATGGTATTAGAGGAAGCATGAGATTTCTTGAACAGAAGAGAGAAGGGGAGAAAGTTCCAGGAAGAGGAAACTTGGGCCTCTGCAGGTAACCACAAGTGGTTCCATTTGCTTAGTGAAGAAATGGATTAGGGCCTCATAATGGGCTGGAAATGAAGGCGGGAGGCTAAGAAAAGCCTTGTAGCCTCTGTGGAGTCTGGATTTTATCTTGAAGGGAAGGAAAATTGGGGTAGTCAGTGAAAATGTTGACAGCCAGGAAGTGAGGGCTTCGGACGCCAGACATGATAGATGTAATCTGGTTCTTCCAAATTTGGATCCTTATTAGGAGTTGCAGGGTCTGATGATTGCTGCCCTCCTGTGGAGAAAGGACTTGGCTCTGGAGACAGGAGCTATCTGGTGCTATAGGGATTCCTACCCGGCCTAGATGAACACAGGCCAGCTGCCATGTGGAGAGAGGAGCCAAGTACTGGACAGAGACTGGACTAAATCACCTTCAAGTTCTTCCACATCTGAGAGTCCAACAAGTCCAACATTCTAAAGCAGGCCCAGTAGCTGAACTGGTGCTGACGGCTGGGATCTGTGTCCTGGGCAGCAAATGGGTTAAAGCTCAAATAACTTTTATATATGAATTAATGTGTAAAGTTGGGAGCCAAAATCTGTTCCATTAATTTTTCCATCCATTCCAGGAGCAGTTAGGTACACACAGTAAAGTTTATTTTGGTGCATGGTATACTTCACTCCATTAAAAATAAATTAATCAGCAAATTCCTGCCTGGCTCAGCTCTGGTTTATGTAAATAGTGCCCAGCTGTAATGAGTTACAAGGTGCTATTATCTCACACGCACAGTGGAGGCTTCACCCTAGAGCTCCACTCGCAACAAAAGCATCTTAAATAAACCGAGACACGGCGGTTTGATTTGTAATGTTTTCGCAGAACTGGGATATAACTCAGCCATATAGAGTTTCTTTATATGACTCATTTTATAGCAAGTTAAATGAAAGTTTGATTGGGGGAGGGGTGAACAATATGACTCTCCCTCCAACTCCTTCAAATTAAAGAAAATGCCTCCAGAGATGGCCTGGGCTCAGAGGGAGGAGGGGACTGGTCACCCAGAGCTTAGACTGTGGTGGTTCTGTAGTACATGCTCCAAGCTGGACATGGGGCTGGGGCCACGAACAGTAAACGAAGGCACACAGGAGGTTCTCTTCTTCTGCCCATTAGCTCATATGAGGCTGAGAAAGGGCAGCCTGGCTCTCACCTACTTCACTGGGGGGGGGGTGTGTGTGTGTGTGTGTGACATAGTGAACACGGATTCTTTTAATCTCTTGATTACAAAGTGAGTGAAGGGAAGTGTTTGTTTTTTGCTTGTTTTTAAGGCCTCTTTCAAAAGACTTAGGTTGGCCTTATGCCCTTCTGGGTCCCAAAGGCTAGGGCCTCATAGCATGTATCTAGGCCAAGGCAGAGGTACAGCTTCATAAATCGGAGGCAGAAGCAGCAGCACAGACCCTCGCTCGCTGTTTCTGAGCCGGGTGGCAGGCCTCAGTTTGTGGGATTGCCATCTCATATCTAACAGACTCTACAGTAAAGAAGAGCCGTGGCAAAGATCTGTTTCTTTTAATGATCAACTCGCCCCCATGGCTCAAAGCCAGAGGAGAGAAGTGTGCTTGCCAGGCAACACGGCAGCATTACGCACTGCTCGTAGGCTACAAGGGGCCTTTGGTGGGGTTGTCCCCTTCTTAACCTACCCCCATCCTTTTTGTCAATCACACATAGTTGTTGGAGGGGGATTTGGGGAGTGTGTGCTGAAGATCTCTTGCTTAGTACTTCTTGGAGAGGACACCCCAGAAGATCTAGGGGTTCTCTCAGTACTGTACCCTAGCAGATCAGATTCCAGGGCACACTACAAGGAAAATCAACACAAATGGAGCCAGGTAGTTGAAGATGCTGTTCAAAGGTCAGTTCAGCAGTCAGCTCCTTTCGGCTGGGTCCTGGGCAAAACAAGCATCTCTCTCCTGGAGGTTTCTCAAGCCGGTTGACCAGCCATTTGGAGGAACCAGCCTTCGGTCAAAGTCCCTCATCATTATAAATTGGAGGATGGGGTTTCAGGACGCTTTGAGGATTCTTCTCCACGAGAGGGCGCCAGCTCACCTCCCCTGTCAGAAGCAGCTCCTCGCCATTCATGGAGTCCAGGTATTGAATCTGTAAATTGGAGAGCAGGGATCAGCATAAAAGGACACAGGCAAGACAGACCTGAGGTTGGCATGACTACATGACTGACACAGTCTTAAATCAAGTGCCTTTTTGCCCTAAATCTCTGCTTATGTTTTAGAATGTATGCATTCCCCTTGAATGTACAACTATATAGTCACAATGACTTAAGACTGTGATTAAAAAATGCTTTGTTCTCAGGAAGAATGCTTATAGACCAGGTTACAATGGTTTATGGCTAAATAAGAATGTTCCAGGTAGAAGACGACAAGGATGCTCTCCTCACGAAAACGTTGTTCTCAAGAAATGACTTATGGCAGTTTGCACCCCCAAAAATCCATGATTAACTGACATTGTGGAAAGTTTTCTAGTGACTTGTGTAACTCCCCAGCCCCAAAATCCCTTTCTTTTCAGACTTTGAAGCACTTGGTATTTTATCAAGTATACCCTAGCTTCAGCTGTAACAAGTCCTCAATAAAACTGTATGATTCCTCTCCTAAAAAACAAAACCAGATAGACATGAGGTGGCATAAAGAACCACTCTCCCAAAGGAAAAGAAGAGGGGCTTCTGACCATCCCAGCATCCAATTATGGGAGTCTTTGATTTCCCAGATTCATTTCATGAAAGTGCTTCGGAGAACAAAAACCACGGGAACCTCACTGGGCAGGCTTCAGGGAATTCTCCCTCACCACTCTGGACAGACGAAAAATCAGGCAAACAGACACATATACTCCAAGGACATTACTTCCCTGATACACCCTTCTTAGAAAGTTCTCATAGGTCAGGAGTCTTACAGTAAATCTTACTTACTGCAAGACTTGAGACTTACAAAAATCACCCTATCTACCCTCATCAGCTCGAGAAGATAAAGCCAAATATTACAACAAAATGTGCAAAGATCTGGAATCAGAAAACCAAAATGTAGGACATGCTCAGCATTTCTCAAGCTGGGGGAACTGAAGGAAAAATTCAAGCCTCGACTTTCATTATTGAAAGATTCTCTGGGCAAATTATTGAATGATGCAGAAAGCATCAAGAGAAGATGGAAGGAATACACAGTCACTTTACCAAAAGGAAATGGTTGATGTTCAACTGTTTCAAGAGGTAGCATGTGATCAGGAGCCAATGATACTGAAGGAAGAAGTTCAAGGTGCATTGAAGGAACTGACAAAGAACAAGGCACCAGGAATTGATGGAATAAAAATTGAAATCTTTCAAGAAAGTGAGGCGGCACAGGAGGCACTCACTCATCTCTGCCAAGAAATTTGGAAGACGATTATCTGGCTGACTGACTGGAAGAGATGCATATTTGTGCCCATTCCAAAGAGAGGTGACCCAATGGAATGCGGAAATCATCAGACAATCTCTTTGATATCCCATGCAAGTAGCTTTACTAAAGGTAATACAGAAACGGCTGCAAGCATACATTGACAGAAAACTTCCAGAGGTTCAAGCTGGATTCAGAAGAGGCCATGGAACGAGGGATATCATTGCTGATGTCCGATGGATCTTGGCTGAAAGCAGAGAATACCAGAGAGCTGTTTACCTGTGCTTTATTGACTACGCAAAGGCTTTCGATTGTGTGGATCATGACAAGCTATAGACAATATTGCAAAGTATGAGTATTCCAGAACACTTAATTGTGCTCAGGAGCAATCTGTACCTGGACCAAGAGGCAGTTGTTCGAACAGAACATGGGAACACTGAATGGTTTAAAATTAAGAAAGGTGTGTGACAGGGCTGTATTCTTTCATCATACTTATTCAACCTGTATGCTGAGCAAATAATGTGAGAAGCTGGGTTCTATGAAGAAAAACGTGGCATCAGGATTGAAGGAAGACTCATTAACAACCTGTGATATGCAGATGATATAACCTTGCTTGCTGAAAGTGAAGAGGACTTAAAACATTTGCTGATGAAGATCAAAGAGCACAGCCTTCGGTATGGATTACATCTCAATGTACAGAAAACAAAATCCTCACCGCTGGACCAATAAACAATATTCTTATCAATGGAGAAAAGATTGAAGTTGTCAGGGACTTCATTCTTCTTGGATCAACTATCAACACTCACGGAAGCAGCAGTCAAGAGATCAAGCAACATTGCATTAAGCAAATCTGCTGCACAAGACCTTTCAGTAAATAAGGAAGATCATAGAAGAATTGATGCTTTTGAGTTATGGTGTTGGGGAGAATATTGAAAGTGCCATGGGCTGCCAAAAGAACCAACAGATGTGTGTTGGAAGAAGTGCACACAGAGTTCTCCTTGGAGGCCAGGATGGCCAAGCTTCATCTCTCATACTTCAGACATATTGTCAGGAGGGACCAGTCGTTGGAGAAGGATATCATGTTTGGTAGGTGGAGGGTCAGAGAAAAAGAGGAAGACCCCCAACGAGATGGATTGGCCAAGTAGCAGCATTGATGGACTCAAGAGTGGCAACCATAGTGAGGTCGACCCAGGATCGGGCAATGTTTTGTTCTGCTGTGCATAAGCGTCGCTAAGAGTCGGTACTGACTCAAAGGCACCTAACAACAACGTCCTCATCCAAAGCTGCTAGTTGAGGGCGAGCACCAACTCTGCCCCTTATTGGTGGTCTGATCAGTTAGCCACTTTTTCTCCCTGAGATGATGGTCCTTCATCAGAGAAGTGATAGCCATGTGTACCTCACAGGACTTGTGAAAAGATTAAATGACATTTCATATGTACAGTGCTAGTCACTCTACACTTCTGACCTCCAGTGGACCCTGACACATGGTCCAGCTCCACCCTCTAGGATGGCCAGGAGACTTGTCGCCTTTCACAGCTCTGATGTTGAAACAGTCACATCTTTCACCACTGATCCTTGTTCTTTAACTGCAGAGACCAATTCCAGTACTCTCCTGCTTCAGCTGCTCTTTCATTTGGAGACAGAGATCCTGGCTCCTCTGGGCTTTCTTCCACCCATACCTTCAGCCTGTCTGGCATAGAGATGGTGTGCTTTAACCTCAGCGCACAGAACTCTGGTTCCTGTCTGAAGACCATGACAAAGGCCAGACTGGATGCTCTCAGACTTTCCCATGGAATCTAGGTGGAGGGGCTATCCTGGAGGGAGAGGACATCTGTGATGGGAGAAAAAGTAGCAGCTAAAAGGGGAGGTATGGTTAGGCAGTTTTTCAGGAAGCAGTTGATTGTGGCTATCTAAGGTACAACTATTGGTCTCTCTCTATCCTGAGGAAAGAGGAGTGATGAAAATCACAGACACAAGGAAACAATTAGTCTAGCAAACTAATGGATCATGGGAACATCAGTTTCCATAACCCTGAGACCAGAAGAACTAAATGGTGCCTGGCTATCACTACCGGCTGCTCTGAAAGGGATCACATTGGAAGGTCCTTATATAGAGTGGTAGAACATGTGGAACAAAACTGAAAATCACAAAGACCGGGTTAGAGACTGGTGGAACCATGAAACAATGTCCCTTCAGGTCTGGAACTGAATTCACCCCATGACTCAATTTTCAGCCAAACAGAAAGATCTATAAGGGGAACAATTACACTAGGTAGGTACACACACCTTAGGATAATCAAGCATTGGAGATCAACAGGGCAGCATTTACCCAAGGACAAAGTTCAGAAGGGTTAGGAAAGAAGGAGGAATTGAAACACGAAACATAGGGAAGATGTGGGAAAAGTGATGTCACACTGAGGGGATTGAAGTAAGTGAGGTGCAACAAAATGTGTTAAACCGTTGGAAAACTCATTATCTGCTCTGTAAAACTGTCACCTAATTCACAAAAAGTTTTTTTCAGAAATAAAGCATATAGACCTAGATGGAGGATATGTTAAAAAAAATATTTTTGTTTAAATAAAGGGTTTTTCCTCCCAGAATTTTATAGCAATTTAAAAAAGAGACAGTTGATCTACTAAGTGGATAAGTCTCAGGAGAAATGGGTGTCTGGCGGTAAGCAGAGCAGCAGAGTGAGAAACGCTATTAAGTGGACAGGCAAAATCTGTGGTGAGAACTGAATCAGCAGGAGTCAACACTGGATTCAGAAAGATGGGGCTCCATTTTTATTGTTTGTTTCTGGCATTTAGAGAGAGAGAGGAGGCGGCTGAAGGCTTCATCCTAGGTCTTGTACTGTCTCCCTCTTTCCAGGAATACAATCATTCCTGTTGCTTTGTCTTCAGGATGCGGACTCTCAAACTTCAACCCTAAGCTCACATATATATACTAGTCGCAGGTCTAGATTGTCACATGTTCTGCTATCCCCTTCAGTGCAGGGACCTCCCACTGAAGTGCCCCTAAAACAACCACTCTTTTCTACTCCATTTCTGTCTCTAAAACCACCATTTTGCTCATCTCCTGGGCTAAAAACCTCAAAATAAACTCTGCTGGACTTGAGGAACCTACCACTCCAAATATCATGGCAGAGAACCAGACCCTTCTGTTGGCCCAGTTTCCCATTCTTTCTTACTCTGTTTGGTCAGACTTTGTCTTCTTCTTTCTGGCCTTCCACAGTACTTTATTCCTGCCGTATCACAGGCTGACTTATTTGAGTGTTAGCCTTGTGCCTGAATGGTCTTCTAGCTAAGCCATGAGCTAGTTCTAGAAGACAGTCTTAATTTCTGCCTTCCCAACAGAGTACCTAGCATACTGGGTTGTCATCAAAATTCCCTTTCTTAGAAGCCCCATTTCTGCTTTTCCACAGCTCATACATGGCTTGTTATTGGGTTAGCACTGGCTGTGGTAGTCCCTTCATTTAGGGCTTTTAGAGATCTCAGCTATGGCCTTGTCATGTGGCCCCTGCACAAGCCCACTATAGCAGATGGAAAAGTGGGAATGGTCTCTCAGAAAACAGCATTTGCTTTGCCAACTTCTTCCCTTGACTGTGGGTGAATCTAGTCAATAGTGCAAGTTTCAGGTCTTCTGTGAAGTGGTGTTCTCTGGCCATGGTACCCTTTTCCTGTCCTCTGGCAGATTTGACGAATGTCCAAATCAAGTTCTGGGGTTTTCTACCCTTTGGTCCGAAAAGGCCCACTGTATGGCTTTTCCAGCAGTCAACACGATGGTCACATCTTCTTTCTTCTCAGGGGTTGAGTTGGGGCCTGGCCTTTCCTTTCCTGGCTGTTGGAGGTTTGAAGGCCAAGGACACAGGTGAATAAGAGAACAACTGTGGGATAAGGTCTCTTTGGGTCCAGAGGCCAGGCCCATGAAGCACAGATGTGACTCATGGGATGGCCTGAGCTGATGAGCTGTCTGGAGCAACTAGGGTTCTAGGCCAGCTGAGCTGGCTGACTCATTGGGAGACCCTGGCAAAGCTTCTATGTCCCTCCTCCCTGGTGCTCTGCTCACTCATCTATGAAATATTGGTTTTCCATCAATACAGGATCTAGGGACAGGGTAATCAAGGAGTTAATTCTCCATAGACTTGAGGGAAAACCAAACATTTAAACAGTCCTTACTCGGCGCTTTCTCCTAGAAGCTTTGGGAGCCCTGGGGAAGCAAAGGGATGGGATACTGAAGTAGGGGATCCTGCTTGATTATGAACAGCAACCAGTGGGAAGAGACATGAGGGATGTCTGTGGAATGCTGCTTGGAGTCTAGTCCTGCTAGAAATAAGAAAGTGTGAACCCTGGGACTCAAAGTGGGTACAAACGGGGGCTACACTGAATGTCACCACCCCCCAGGCTTATATTTTACAGGACTCTGTGTGCAGTGTCTGGTTCAATACCTGACTCACAGGGGCCAATCAAATGCTTAATGATGGTAAGTGGTTACTCAGTGTCTTTGCCCACTCTCCTACTCCTTTGGCCAAGTTCATGGTTGGACACACATGTGTGTATGCTGCTGATTTGATCACAATTCCCTTAGAATGGCCTCTGGTAACTCAGCCCCCCATGATCCTACAAAAGCCCAGCATCCATAGACAGAGGGACAACCCACTTTCCTTGAGAGTCTGGGAGAAAAGGGCTGCTCACCTGCTTCCTCACATATTCCACCAGAAGTTCAAGATGTCGCGGGTCTTCACATTTTTGGTTGAAGAAAGTTCTCCATAGGGCAGCAGCCAGGCCATGATCATCTGAAAGGATCCCCTGGAATACAGAGTATAACTTTTCTTCCCAGGAGCCTCACAGACACATGATAGAAAAGTTGGAGCTGTTGTAAATAGGTTAGCACACCACAGAGTTGGCTCAGGACCTTTCAGATATTGTGAGATGGAAAGTATCTACTATTACACAAAATAGTAGAGCTCGAAGGGATCTTCCAGCTTTTTATGCAGAGCAAGACCAGGGGTACCAGAGAGTGACTTGCTGAGATTGATGCATGGCTGGGGCCCATGTATGGTCAACCTTCCCAGCACAAGGATCCCTTTACTCTGCCACACACTGCATGTGGCTCAGGCAATGCTTAAGTGGCCAAGAAGAGAAATGGTAGCAGCAGTGGTTCTAATGCTGTCAACGAAGCATTGGCTAGGGAGTATTTGTGTTCGTATTTTCTCCCTAGTAATTGAGATGGGCATGGACTAAGCCTCCTCTTTTATTCCAAGGGCAAACATCTGCAAGGCAGCTGGTTCTATGGGGAAGGGAGCCAGATACCTTGGCCTTACTGTTGCCAGGGTTAGCCATGGCTGGCCCAGCCTTAGTTCCTTTTCCTTCTTCCCTTCAAGCAGAGGAACAAGCTATTCAGTAGGACTGCCATGCACCACAGAAGGTAATGTCCAGAGTCTGTGTGAGTGTGTGTGTGTCTAACACCATCTCTCCCAGCACAAGAGACCTCTGTTGGGAAGCCCAACCATTAAGCAAAAGCTAACTGAAGCCTAGGACTACATGCTAGAGTCATTTTCTACTTCAAGCCTCTGGTACGGGGAGGGGAGAAAGTCTAGTTTTCTAAGGAAAGATGAAAAAAAAGAAAAGACCCTAAGAAATGAAATCTGTCCAAGGGGCTAAGGTAATTCACAGAACCAGAAACAGTGCTGACTTGGAGTCAGAAAGCCAGATCATGTCCTAGCTCCACCATTTTCCAAGCTCAGTCACGGAAGGCAATTCACTAAGCCCAAGTCTCAATCTTCTCACCTACTAAAAAAGATGAAAATATTTGTTCTATTTATAGCATTCTTGAATTATAAAAAGATAATGTAAGGACATTTTGTTAGGCATTAATAATGCTGGATACAAAGATTAGGATCATACTTGGGAAGGCAGTTGTGGATGTAGCTGAAAGAACAATGGAATCTGGTAGTCAGACTGCCTGAGTTCAAATACCAGCTATGACATTTAATGGTTGTGTAGACTCTAAAAGGCCATTAGTCCTCTGTTAACCTCAGATTATATTTCACAGCGCTGTTGTGAGAACTCAGAGATAATGACCATAAAAGGGCTCTGCAAACAGTAAATCATTACACAAGAACCCAGGATCACTACTTATTTGATGTAACATTGTGGATTAGCCTCTGGGGAATCATGGTACATGAAGTCTAGCTCCAGGCCTGCTGCCTGCCAGGAAGTGCCCTGTTCAGTTTGGGGTGCTGACAGTTTGGTGGAAAAGTATTCCACCTGCTCCAAATGCCACTGATAAACACCCTTATGGCCCCATGGCTTAAGAGACTGTCCTGGCGCAATGGCTGAGTCAGGAAAACCAGCTTCTTCCGGCAAATGGGGACAGGTGCCAAGAAGGGCAAGCTCAGGCACATCACCATTCTCCAAGCTATTTGCTAACACAACAGCTTGCCTGTGTCTGAAGTGGTCTGGGCACATGCTGGAGTGTTGCTGGCAGCAACCCACATGTGTTACATGTGAAGGGATGGGAGGAGAAGCGGGTGGCACAGGAACTTGGGAGAATGAAGGCAGGGCCCAAGGAAGCAAAGCCTGGGAGTTGTGGCCTGTTGCAAATAGAGAGTTTCAGGGGTGGGTGAGATGGCTGGGAAGGGGCAAATCCATAGTCAGAAATTCCTGAGCACACAGCAGGAGAAGGGTAATCCGGGACTCAGATGAACAGGCTTAAGCTCTAGCCTGTCAGAGTTCCTTCAGACACCTGCCTCATAATGACTTTTTACTTCAAGCTCAGTAAGTATTATTAACCCCATTATAAAGCTAAGTAAACTGAGACTTAGAAGTCATCCAGCTAGCAGGTAACAGAGCTAGGACCAGAATGCACCGGGGAGGTCAAGGGATGGTATTTGACTTAATCTCTAGTCAGAAAGCAATACCTGGCACAGAGTGGGAGTATGATTAAAAACTGCTAAGAAATAAATGACTACTTCAGACTTCTTCCCACTGTGCTGATAGTAAGTCAGTGAAAACAAGTGGGAGGCTGATCTGAGAATATTGATTGCAACTAAGGCAGCAAGAAAGGAAACAGTCCAACACTGAAGTTGTACAGCATTCTTTCTGGAATCTAGTAGAATATCCACCTGTTTTTCCTCAAGATACAAAGGAAAGCATCTTTCAGGAAACTCAGGTAGGTTACGAGTTAGGCTGCTAACCTCAAAGTCAGCAGTTCAAAACTACCAGCTGTTCCGCAGGAGAACAATGAGGCTTTCTGCTCCCAATTTACAGCCTCAGAAACCCTATACATGGGTGCTATGAGTTGGAACTGACTCCATGGCACATCACCACCACCACCACCACCAAGTCTGGACTAGGTAGAGGAAGCAACAGGAATAGTCCTGGTCCAGGAGGGCTCTGGCTATGGTTCAGGGTAAAGAGCGGCAAGGTCTCATTCCGTAAAGACTGATTTGACAATACCATGTGCATTCAGTAAACATCTGTTAAATAGGTGTATGGTGAAATGAAGATTAAAAAACCATAAGAGGTCTAAAGAAGTCAGGAAAAGCTTTGCAAGAAGTGGGCCTTCAAGGATGGGAAAGATTCAAAGAGTCACAGCACACTCTTAACAGGAGACAATACCACTATTCTCTACGGGAATGTCTACAAGTGCCAGGCCCTGAGCTAGGTACAAAATTTACAACGACCACATTGTCAAGTAGATCCTCAATTGGCACAGAATTTCTGTGGGGCAGTGAGGCAAATGGCCTGCCCCATTTGCAGAAAAGACTACAGATTAGAGGGCAGTGGGAGATAAAGGGAGATGCAGCATATCCTAATGGCAATGAAAACAGTTCAGAGAAAGCCTGAAGAAGGTTCCTTGAAGGAACATGGACCTAATGTAGTAGAAAACAGGAAATTTCTAAAATTGTCCAGGATGAAGGCAGCATCCAAACAAGATTCTAGCGTCATGTTGCTGTAGAATATCGCTGTCCCAAACAGCCACATGTGGTTAGTCTTGTCACTTACGGTGTGGTCTGCAGAAAGGCTGCATCCCCATCACTTACAGAATCAGAGCCTGCGCTTTAACGAGATCTTCAAGTGATGTGCATGCACGTTAAAATGAAATGTTCTAGAATTACACATTAAAATCATCAAGGAGAATTTTTACAAGTACAGCTGTCCCCCCTATACCAATTAAAGCAAACTCTGCGAGATAGGACCCAGCCAGACAAAGGCATTTTTAAAAATATTAATTAGCATATTTCCCAAACTCTGTTAAGAGTCACCTGGGGGTACTTGTTGGACATATCAGGCTCTGCTCCTATTGAACTGGAATTTTCAGAGGGTTGCTCAAGAATCAGATTTAAAAAGCATCCCGAGTGACTCTTGAGGAGTTATGTTTGGATGAGATGCTGTGGCATAATGTACTGGAATGGGGGACAGATAGAACAGACAAAATTCCGAACATCTTTTAACACGGTTAAAAGAATCAACAGAGGGCCACACCACCTTCAAATGAATGCTAATAGCAAGACTATTTCTTCAATTCTAAACCTCATTCTTTTCTGTATTGTAATGTTTTGGAAGTCAGAACACATCCAATTTAATGATGGATGTGTACATTTAAATAGTGTTTCTCAACTCCCACCCCACCCCCCAAAAGCTCATGTTAAATTCATAGCATGTGTGGTATGCAATCTAAACTGGTCTTTTATAACGGGGGCTGGGAATATTTGTTAGATCAATAATCAGGAGACCCCATCTTCAACTAGTCCCATAACCTTGGGCAAGTTGGTTAATTTCTTTATTGGGGGGAGGGAGCACAAACTTATCCCTTGGTTTTAATTATTACCTTCAGGCTGATAACATTTCCTCCAGCCTGAACTCAAGTTTCTTCATGCAATGCCTCCCTTCCTTCTTCACCTGCCACGTGCCAAGCACTATATGAGGCAATAGAAATACAAACTCAAAAGACACAACTACCACTCAAAAGAAATCCTCAGTCCAGCGCGGAAGCAGTTAATCCTAAGGTAGTAAAGGCTGCAGGTCTAGGGAAGGCAGAATAAACTGTACTGCGGAAGTTCTGGGATGTTTTCCAGGAGAGATGACACTTGCATTAAGTCTGGAGCTCACCACAAAATGAATATAAAAGGACACGGTTTATTAAAAGATGAGGCAGAATGAATCTTGGTGGTGGGTATATAGGAGTTCATTACACCATTCTTTTAATTTTGATATACAGTTGAAAATGTTCATAATAGATGAAGAAAAGAACTAAGATATAAAAAGTTCTGATGTGGAAGGATTATAAGATATATTGTTAGGTAAAAAAAAATAAACTGCAAATTATTGTGTACAGAGTAACTCCCATTTGTATAAAGAAAATAAAACATTCATATGTATATAGGTGCTTATCTATGCACAGATAATATCTGGAAGGATATCCAATAAACTCTAAATGGAATTTTCTTCCTGGGCAGGAAAAGGGGAATGGCCTTCAATTTTTCTATTTCAGTCACTTAAGTCCGTTTTATGAAACTTATAAACGAGTATGCATAGCTTTTATAATTAAAGCAACCCAAAAAAATTGTGTAGTTTGGCAAACTGTGGTGCTTACGTGTATGTCTTCCTCTCTTTGGGCACATCTGGGGCTGGCACTGGCACTGATTAAGCCTTTGTGCCCCATCTAGCACCTGCTGACTAGTGATTGGACTATATTATGTCATGCTTTCTTTCCTAAACATAAAACAAACTGTTTCACATTCATTTTAGTAGCTCACTCAGTGAAGATAATAAGGAAATTAATACAAAGTAATGGCAGGCAGTTACAATGACCCCTAGGGCTCTCATCAGAAGCCCTTGTTGGGGTGAGGCCATGATTCTGCCTATGTTTTGTCAAATGATCTTACCTCATCATACCCCAAGATCGCAGCATAGAAACTATTTGTCATGAGGACCATGTTCTTCTTCAGGACATAAGGGTTAACCTACAGAAACAAAACGGCAAAAACAAGAATGAAAGAGGTAACAACCAAAAAGCTGATTATCACAGACTCTTAATGGAACAAATTACTCAGAGTGGACCTTATCAAGTCTAACTGCCAGCCTATTCCCTATTCCATTATCCATTAGGATTCACACCAATTTGCCAGCTTCTTTTAGGTTTGATCCCAAATTATACAAAGTAGTCATTAAGTTTAATAAAGTGCCTCTCAACTCTGTGTCCTCCAACACCCAGCAGAAGCCATAGCCCAAAGCAAGGGCACACTGATGACTGAATCCTGATGAGGGCCCGACCACCATATAACACCTTCAATCCAGTGATACACGGGGTTTTGCTATTTGTCACCTTCCATGTTTCTGAAACTTCATAGATACTGTCAAACTTCTATTGCACCATCTTCCAGAATGGGCGGGGGTGAGGAGGCCAGAGATAGAGCCAATTCCTCCGGAATGTGAGGATGGCGCTACGACCCAGACCTCCTGATACCCACTTAGGGTCTCTCACTACCCCCTACTAGTTGCTCTTCTAATTATGTAAGAACTAGAACCATTAATAAATGCCAGAGGTGTCAAACACTGAGGCAGGAGCATCTCTGGGAGGCAAACCTTCATTGGCCCTATACAGCAGAGCTAATTTGTGCGCTGCATCTAGCCATTAGGTATTAAGAGCTGGAAGGGCCCTCAGAGACAGCCTCTGTCCCCTTGAGGAAATGGTAAACTGAGACCAAGAAAGAGAAAGAAATATGTCCACGGCCATAAAAGTTATTGTGAGAGCCAGATGGCAGGATTAGGACAAGATTTCTAGACCAGGGTTTTTTCTACTTCACCATCTGCAGGGGATTTCGGAAGATCATCAACATAACCTACAAATCTGTTTCTTGTTTTCCAGGAAAGCCCATGTACCTACCTACATCCAAATGGGATGTCCCTGTGTTTTGACTGGCTATTGCCCCGGAAGAACAGAGTGAAGGAGTAGAGTTCCTTATTTGCAAGGGCCCTCTATCTTCTGGTACTATATTTGAACTCCAGTGACCTGTAAACTGCCTCCCTTTCACCTTTAGCTTTGTCAACATTTAGATGACAAGCTGCCATAGCTAGGAATGTTTTTCAGATATCATCACTCAGGCTGGATTAGATCATGAAATGGGCTCTTCCTGGAAGAGGGTGGAAACTCCATCAATGCAAACATGCAGACACATGATCTGAGGCAACAGGTGAAGAACACTTCCTGAACCACTGAACTCAGCCCTTTGGGCCCTTCTGGCTGGCCCAGCAGGCAGGGGAGGAGGAGATTTCCCTTGGAGAACCCTTGTTAGGATTTTACTCCCTCACTTAAGCTTTTGTTGGTTAGATGTGCAGGTTCTCACTGCCAGGTCATTCTGTATGGAGCACCCTGCCCATGATCCAGATACCAGATGAGAAACTCCTCTTAGACTGTTGGGTTGTTCTCTTACTCAATTCTTTTCCTTTCCATAATGCTTTGCTTTTTATAAAAACCCATATACACAGTACCACCACAAGGAAAAGGTCCCTTTCATATCAGTTACTCATATTTTCCCATTACTTTAAGCTATTAAAATTCATGCAGATATTTTATAAGCCATCAAGATTTGGTGACTGGTATTACTGAATGTTTAATAAAGAACTAAACAGAGAAATCACAGGGTTAAATGATGACTGCAATTCCTGTAATGACTTAATTAAATTTTTATTGAGTACATAAACTATGACGTCATTTCTAGCCAACCCTGGGTCTGTTTTCTCGGCTTGTCACAGGGTGGGAGCACTCAATAGGAGGCTAGGCTAAATGAGCAGCAGGTCTCAGCTGAAATGGGAGGGAGCAAGGCTCATGTAACACACTCAATAAATTATCCGTTCATTTTTAAACAAAGTCCATGAGTTATAATATATTTGCCATGCACTTTTTATGACATAATAAAAATGTTACCTTAAGGATTACTTAACACATACTACAAATGTTATAGCAGAGGCAGGCACAAGGGGCAATGAAAACAAACATGAGCAGGCCAGGGACGGGTCCTGGAGTTTACGTCCCAAGGGGAACAGTATAATATATTAAAAACCAAACGAAAGTCACTGCCGTCAAGTTGATTCCGACTTATACTGACCCTATAGGACAGAATAGAACTGCTCCATAGAGTTTCCAAGGTTGTAAATCTTTGCAGGAACAGCCAGCCACATCTCTCTCCCTCTGAGTGCCTGGCAAGTTCCAACTGCTGACCTTTTGATTATCAGTCAAGCACTTCAACCACTGTACCAACATAACTCCTTTTTAAAAACTCCTATTTAAAAGAAAATGCAGAAAAAAAAGGGAGGGTGGGTACAGGATGCAAGAGTTTGGAGTTAGAAATCAGATTAATGAATGAGATGGCCAATAAGGAACACAAGTAAAGCAAAAATGCATCTTGCAGAGTACATCCTTAATTAATGTAGTTATTTTTTAGGAGAAATGCCAGTTCGTTTAGGTCAGTTCATAGAGACACTATGTGATCGCATAACAAAGAAACCAGATGATGTAGATATAGGATGATGCAGTATCAAGTTTCAGCTGAGCTCTACAAGGTTCTTTGTGATTTCTTCTTGGTTATCTTTCCTTCCACCTCCACCCTTTTATTGCACCCTATCGTCAGAGTAATCTATGTGCAACTTTCACAAATATGTCCTGCTCTCATGCATCTCCTAGCCACACTGCTGCAAGGAGTCTTTCTCCCTTCTCTATCTACTGAGAGGCTAACTCCTTATTCTCCAAGACTTAACTCATAAATTACAACCACTACGAAGCATCCCCTCTCCCGATTCCATATGTGTCACAAAAGTGATGCAACTCAAGAAACAGTTCCCATAATCCAATGCTAACAGCTTTATACATACTAGCTTATTTTAAACCTTCCCCAAAACTCTATGAGTAGATACTGCTATTTAATCTCCTTTAGAGAAAAGGATACTGATGTATGGAGGTTAAGGTTAGCAATTCCAATACTATAACTCCTGTGTTGATGTAAACCCCTAAATAATGTGGCTGTCCCTTCCTGTGCCCTACACTGTAGGTTATCTGTAGAGGCAAGGCTAAGATTGCTGATGGGGTCTTGGGTAAACACAAAAACACAACTCAGATTTCCAATTCCACTGGTAGCTAGAAATGGATCATCACATGGGTCATCAGTGACTAGTAATTAAAACATCAGCCAGCCCTAGTGTAGTTAAGTCTTACTCCTGGGCAAAGGGGGGAAAGGGAGACTGGCTCCCTGGTATAATGATGATGGGGAGGGGATAATAGAAGACTGTTGGTATGGACAAAGAATTGATCAGCATGAAGGTTAAGAATAAGCTTTAGGGATACTTACTTATGTTAGCAGAAGTTGTTGTTGTTACGTGCCGTGGAGTTGGTTCTGACTCATAGTGACCCTGTACAGAGTTTCCGAGGCTGTAAATCTTTATGGGAGCAGAAAGCCTCATCTTTCTCCCGCGGAATAGCTGGTAGTTTCGAACTGCTGACCTTGCGGTTCGCAGCCCAATTTGTAACCACTATGCTACCAGAGCTCCTTAGGTTAGCAGCAGTAGCAGGCTAGTAAGAATTTGCTGGAATGAATGAATGACAAATGATGGCTAGAGCTGCTGATTAAAGATTTTATCAAATTCATCACGAGGTAACAAAGGACTGCACTGAGGTAGTGCTTAAATTTAATATTAGAAATATTAGCTCACTGTGGAATACTTATGTGAGATACAAAGAAACAGAGTGAGAAAAGACAGAGAGACAAGCTGCAGGGGGACATGGAGAGATTAAACATACATGTGCATGTATCTCATTCACTACACTAGTGTGAGTGGCACTGTGGGTTAATGCACTAGACTGCAAGGTTGGTTTGGACCACAGGGTCAGTGGTTCAAGCTCACCAGATGCTCCTCAGAAACCCTATACAAGGTCACTATGAGTAGGAACCAACTCGACGGTACTTAACAACAACAATATACTATGGCTAAAAGATCTCCTGGGGGTCTTTTAGCAAAAACCACAAAATACAAATTAAACTCTATGTATGTGTTTATTAGGCAAGTCCAGGGAAAATCGTGTTAATGCCAAGAAATAGAAGGAAAAGTAATAAAACTGGAAAAGATGGACAATTTCAATTGTCTTCCCTTTTTAGAAAAGCATGTTCTAGTTGTGATGAAAGACCTAAATGAGGGATGAGATAATCCTTAAATTTCATTTCACTAAACTATTTCAAACTTTTAATGTGCCAGGGAAGCTTTTTGTTGTTAAGTGCTATCAAGTTGGTCCCAATTCACAGCAACCCTGTATTGGTTTCCAGACTTTTTAAATCTTTGCAAGATTAGAAAGCTTCATCTTTCTCCCTCGGAGCAGCTGGCTGGCTTGAACTGCACACTTTGTGGTTTGCAGTCCAGTGCTTATCATATGGAACCACTGCACTTACTATATAATGAAATCCATTTTTGTAAAAAAATTATTTATTTTGGAAATCTCAGTTTTGTTGCTTGTTGTTGTTGTTAAGTGTCATTGAGTTGGTTCCGACTCAAGTGACCCAACATAGGGTTTCCAAGGAGTGGCTGGTGAGTTTGAACCACCTACCATGTGGCTCAAACTGACCTTGTGGTCCTGCTCGTATCCTACCATGGCACAGTCTGATAATGTCCTGGAAAACAAAGTACAAGGTTGGCAGGCAGAACTGTAGAACATGTAGCCTGAATTTCTGAAAGGCCAATAAATATAGGTGCCTCTTCCTCAGGCTTGGAAAATAGCAAACTAGAGAAAAAGGAGGGCTGTCCTTGGAAATTACAGTCATTTATCCACTTGACAAGACATGCAAACACATCATTAACTCCATAATCTCCTTGAAAAGCAACTTTAAGGTCATACGAAGATCAAACTATCACATCACTTTAACTTTCTTCTATGTCAGGACACACAGATCAGACGAATGTAACAGCTATCATCTACTTTGATTTCTGGGAGTTTGTCATTATAGCCCACATAACAAGCCAGGGTAGTATGATCTCTTGCATACTCCAGGTATAGGGTCAATGTTAGTAGCAGCACTGATGATATACAGAGTCCTACAGGAATCAATCTTGGGTGATCCCACTTGAAATCTTCACTGAGAATAATTATGATGGCGGTGGCGGTCATGATGATTACAACCTGCATTTTCGTTGATGTTTTCACACAACTGACCCTATTTGTGATTCACAACAATAATCTTGTTCTCCAGGAGCTCACTGCTTCACTGCTGTCCCACTTCTACAAGGTGACTTGAAAATGTTGGTGGAAAAACTGAATTAAAAAATAATGGAGAGAACAAACAAGATGGCGGATTGGGTGGAAGTGCAGTAAGCAGCTCCATCAGCAACAACACAGAATACAGGACCAAGCAGGCTCAGGGGATGGTCCCAGAAATCGGAACCACAGAAAAAGGAATATTTAGAAGGTTGGAAGGCTTACAGCTAGGGGAATTTGTAGCAGAAGCAAGAAATCAATTGCTTTATAATTCAAGATGTGCAGCTGCTCCAGGAGCTGCCATCTTGGGTGAGACCAAGCGGGGGAAAGGATCAGAACAGTCATGGATGCTTGACAGAACCGCAGAGATAAAGGTGTGGATAATTTTTTCTTTTGGTTATCTGTTCATTGGTCCCTTGCTGTCTGCGACCTCCATTCTGGTGACTATAGGGGTGCCTGAGCTAGTGG
>NW_006408941.1:92643-113989 GCF_000296735.1 Chrysochloris asiatica | reverse complement strand
AACTGCAAGGTCGGCGTTTCAAGCTCACCAGCTGCTCCTCGGTAACCCTATACAGGGTTGCTATGGGTCAGAACTGACTTGATGGCACAACAACAACATATAAGTGAGGAGTCCTGGTGTGGCGCTGTGGGTTAATGCACTGGACTGCAAGGTTACCAGCTGCTCCTCAGAAACTCTTTATAGGGTCACTATGAGTTGGAACCAACTCGACAGCACGTAACAACAACATATAAGTAAGGAAACAAAAATTCAAAACTGTTTAAGTGACTTGTCCAAGAAAATCACAATGCTGGGCCTTTTCACTCAGGTGGCTGGTCCCTAAATCTAGTGTTTCTCTCTACACTATCACACCTGTTTTCTTCTAATAAATCATATCAGAAATGAAGAATCATATATGTACAAAAATAACATTATCCTAAAAACAAGATGAGATTCAACAAGGTCAAATGCACAGTAGCATGCCTAGACTGACAGACGTATGGATGGACAGAATGGAGGAAGGGTCTGACTAGGAAGTCTATTTAATAAGGCCCAGAACAAATCTCTGATAGTGAGCCTGTAATAACTCGACAAATTACAAGAAATATATAAAAGTCAAGAAGCCTCCCTTATTCTATTACTGCAAAAGTCAAGAGTCTTTGTTTGAGTTACTACACTTAACCATGAACATGGAGAAATAAGTGAAAGTTCAGTGAATGTTAGATTCTAACATACTTTCATAGTCTATAACTGGTCAAAATAGGTTGGCACTGAATCACGGGCCAGAATTTCGGATTAAATGACCAACAGAAATGTCCAGAGGCCGCTCCATGGTTTGACCTAGTTGTCTCCATCATCAGTCTCAAAGGAAAAGTGTCTGAAACTGACGTCACTTTGCTTTCTCCCTCTCTGTACCCCTTTCTTAGGGGACCTGCTCCTCCAGCTCCACATTAGTCAGTAAGCTGATGATCCTGGAACCCTGTCCCCTCATCACAGAGACAGGCGCACAACTCAAGCTAAGCTAGCTAATCAATCTTCACTCCTGAAAGCAGAGATGTCTACAGATAAAAGCTAAAGTTGAACCATCCTAAAGAGACTAATATAAATTTGTTATTGTGAGAGGGCTTCAAAAACTTTGTAGAAAAATATGAAATTAGAAGAGAATGGAACTTTACATGAACTTTTGAAGTCCCCTCCTTTTTGTAAGATTCCTGTACTTCTCTGTATCTTTCCTTTCTGTGGGCTGTTACTCTCTCTTGCAGTCTGTAAGCGTTAAGAACCAGCCAGTACGTTTCTTGGCTTGCTTAATTTAGCTAGAGTCATGTGTCTGTTGCTAGCTGTCAGTGTATATACCAACAGTCATCAACTCATTTCATTAAAATTTCCCTATAATAATAAGAGTAGTAATAATAGCAACAGCAGCAAACATTTGTTGAATGCTCACCATATTCCAGAAATGGTACTGGAGCTTTTATATGTGTTATCTCTTCAATCATCACAACAATTCTAGAGGGAATGTTATTGTTCTCATTTTACAGAAAAGGCATCACACGTTTTCTGTTGAGCCTGTCAAGTCTTCCCAAAGTGTAGCGCTTTCTCTTTGACATGGCTTTAATACTTCCACTAGGAACTTATTTTACTACCTTAATAATCTTTCCAAGGGGACAGTGGTGGTTTTCACCTTCCACGCAGATCTACATTCAACTCCCAGCCAATGCACTTCATATACAGCCACCACCTGTCTGTTAGAATACCGAACAGGTTTCAGCAAACTTCCAGACTAAGATGGACTAGAAAAAGACTTGGGGATCTACTTACAAAAAGTAGCCAATGAAGTCTCTATAGATCACAACAGTCTGATGGTTTGCCACGGGGATGGCACCAGACTGGGCAGTGTTTTGGCCAGTGTGCATGGGGTCACCATGAGTCAGGGGTGACTTGGTGGCAGCTAATAGCAACAATCTGTTTATTGGCTTCCCCCAACACGCACTACACGGTGAGCACCTTGAGGGCAAAGAGAGACTACTGCTCAGTACACACATCTGTAGAAAGAATGCATAAATGTTTTCTGTCATAATTACCTATTGTAGTACTGGTGCTTGTACATTTTACAAATATCACGGACATTATGAGTATAAGAATTGTTTGGGGGTGTGGAGAACTTAGTAAGTCTGTGTACATGCTGCTGTCATTTTCAAACACAGACCCAATGCAGCCTGACTCTGGTCCATTTGGTCTGTTCTCCCATGGCCTCTGAAACCCCACAATCTCTCTCAAATCAAGCCCTTTCACTATAATACATGCCAGACCCTCTCTAGTTCCATTACTGTCATTTGCTAGATTCTAGATTTGGAGCCACAATACACAGAAGTTTGAAGTAAAGAGAAAAGCTTTTGAATGAGCAGAGAAATAATGTCATGACTGTAAAGGCACGGAAAAAAGTGGGCAACCGAGTTTCTCTCTCTCATGGGTCACCCTAGCAAGAAAATAGCCAACTAGCTCTTTCAAGTGGACAGGTTGAACACTTACATACCTTAGGTCCCTACCTACTCTTTAACAAGTGCTAATTATGAAGGATGGAGTCCTGGTGTGGTGCTGTGGGCTAATGCACCAGACTGCAAAGTCCTTTGAACTGCAAGGTCGGTGGTTCAAGCTCCCAGCTGCAGCTCAGAAACCCTATACAGGGTCGCTATGGGTCGGAATCAATTCGACAGCACTTAACAACAACAACAACAACAACAACAACAATTATGAAGCATAACTAGGGAACTTTCTAGGAAGTGTCTTTCTGCTTATATTTCCAGATTTAAGAAAGGGCTTAAATCCTGTTAACAAATGCTACTGCATACAAGGTTTGGTCAGGATTTGATTTTCTGTTGAGAAAAGTAAAATTTGCAAAGTAAAAACATGGTTTAATTTATTGGTACTCACCAATGGGCATGGAGTACTACTGGACCACTAACCCCAAGGTCAGCAGTTCAAACCCACCAGTCACTCCTCGGAAACCCTATGCAGGGTCACTATGATGGACCTGACTGGACAAAACTTAACAACAACAATATCTAATATTATCATAAACTGATTTATGTTCCTGGATAGATCCTAAGCTTTCTGGGTACAGAATTCTAGATTGCCTTGAATAAGGTTGATACTATATTATGGCATTGTTGTCCTCAGGAGTTTAATCTCATGTGGAACACATATCACACACAAACCATTATAACAGCACACTGTATGGAGGGTGGGGAGGCAATGGTGAGTTAGGGGGCTGGAAGGCTTCAGAGAAGAGGCAACATTTATACAAATGGGTCTGAGGGTGAACGAGGATTAGTACTTTCAAACAGGAGGGATGGCAAATGCAAACTGACAAAGATATGAACAAGCACAGCATTTTCAGAGAAAAGTTTGGAACAAGGGTAGGGAGAGGCAGAAGGTAGAGTTGAAAAGGCAGTTGGTATTTGATTGCAAACAGCTTTGATAAAGGAAGGTTTCTGGGCAGGGAAGCTGCATGGGCCTATTTATTTTTAAAAAAACAACCCTAGAAGTACAGATGATAAAATTGGGGGAAGAACCAGAAGAGGCTTCTGCAGAGTTGGTAATGAATGGAATTACTACCTTCAAGAGAAATTTCTACCACAGGATCAACAAGATTTGATTATCAAATAGATTTGGAGGAAAGGTGGGACCATGACTTACAGGTAATCAGCCCTACTCAATGCTGAAGCAAGAATGCCACAGTTATATGCAATTAAACACTGATGACTTTCTGACCCTGGCAGCCCTGAGTGCAGACAACCAGTCTTGGAGGGTTTTAGCAATCACTGTGCCCTCAGTGTCTCCTATGATGTGGTAATGGAAAATCTGACTTCAGTACGATGTAATATGAGCAAGATGTGTATTTAGCTTGAGCCCGGCAGGTGTCCCCCGTGGAGCAGGCGTATGGCACAACAGGGGCTACAAGTCTGAACCTTGCTCCCAGTGATCTGTTCAGTACCCACCCATACGTGTGGTACCTCTGGGTTCTCTGCATTCTACCTGCAGCCGGGAAGTATGATTACTGTCAGCAAGAAGATGTGGACATACTTCAGGTTTCCAGAGACACTTGCAGGCTCCTAATTGCATCCTGGAACCTCACGACTGCATTTATGAGTGTGGAAAAGCTTCAGCCACAACTTTACCTTATTAATGATTTTCTACAAAATTTAGGCAGACTAAATACAGTGGCAAACTGCCAGATGATTGCTCTTCATTAGTACTGATCATCTCAAATACATAGACATACAAACCAAATAGCTGAAGCCCGATAATTAACAAGTGAGTGAGTGTTTGATTCAAGGACAGATTAGGCACTGTCACTTTTCATGCATGTTGAAGACCTACCCAGTTGAGGCACCACTATGCTCACACACCCAGAGTACTTTCTCACACAGCAATTCTGATACAGATATCATGTTACCTTGATAACAAAGAATCAAAAAGCTAAGCAGTCCTTCTCCTTCTCCACAATAATGTTGAGTGGAGGGGGGAGACCACCCTAATGCACTAAGTCAGACACATTAGTCAACTAGTGACTGCAACTGGGCAGAACTGGTCAGACCAAAGTCTATAGCCCCAAACAGCATAGCAGATACTTTCACTGTTCTCCATGGACCACAGAAAGTTCATCTTTCACTGCTATTTCCTTACAGCTTACTGTTCAGAACTTTATACTTTCCAAAATACTGACCCTGTGGAGATGAAGACTAAGAAAGGTCAACTGACTTGACCAACATCAGTCAGTAAATGGGTGAGATGTTCATAGAAAGTAGGTCTTCTAACTCATAGTTTAAGATTCTTTTAAGTTCAAGCAGAACTGTCACTCAACTCAGAGCTTTAGAACTAGCCTGTGAATGGCTGCGCCTGGTCCCTGGGTAGGAGCAATACACACATGGTCACTCTCACTCAACTGGTAAGGAAGCCAAAGGAAAGGAAATCACTGAGGAAAATTAACCATGAAAATATTATTCAGAATATGCTTTAGCCACATACCTGGCATCGACATCTCAATCCGAATACTCCTATTCCTGTTTACGGACTAATTTGTTATTCGACATTTCACATTTACAATAGTAAAAACTACTATTCGACTATTTTGCTCATTTACATGCACATCTGCCAGTAAAAAACACCAAGGTGCAAGGCGACAGTAAAGCTGGCTATGATAGTTATATGTCAATTTGGCTGGGCATGATTCTTAGTGGTTTGGCAATTACATAATGATGCAAGTTAGCAGTTAAGTAATGATGTAGCCAAGCTCCATTTTGTGATCTGATGTGGTCATCCTCCATCTCTGAGTAATGCCAATCATTGCATAACCACCTGGTCTTTGGATTCTAACTTTGTCAATAGGTAAGGAGTGGGTTTCTTGATTCTAAAAAGGATTCTCTTTACTTCATCCTATTACCTTGAAGTTTCTGACAATGCCACAAAACTGTTCATTAAAGCAAGAAGCATTGCCTGTGTACTTATTCTGGGCTCTGAAGAGATTACTTGAGGTTGCCTCACAATCATTGCACTTAAGGACTGACTCTAACAATACTGGTAGAATATGATAAAAATTTAAATCTGGAGTGGTTGGGAAAGGTTTCTGCAGGGAGTCACTATGAGCAGGCAGAGACTGGAAGAAAAAAGCAGAAAAGATAGCAAGATGACAGTGAATTTCAGAGAGCCTTGTAGAAAGATTAAGGAGTAGAGACTGCATTTAGCAGGTACTGGGGAGTCACTGTGAGTTTCTGTGTGGTCGGTAATTTGACTTAGTAGCATTTAGGATATTAACCAGGCTGCTTAAATGATTTGCAGAACAGACCTGAAAATAAGAGAGTTGAGAGGCAGAAGACCAGTTAAGCCACTGACAGTGAGTTTAGGTGAAAGGTCCAACTGGATCTAAGAGTCAGTAAAGCAGCTGGAGTCTTGGTAGTGGCCGTCCTACAGAAGGGCTCCTTTGATCACTGACCGCTCCTTTAAGGAAGAAGAACGTCACATTTACTGCAAGTATCATTGTCACACAGCCCAAGGCAGCATCAATAAACATCTGCTCTCCTGTGTTCTGAGTCCGACCTCCCTAGCTTTCAGAACTCTTTCATTTGCTAGCTAGACCTTGGCTAAGCCACTGCCCTCTCTGGTAGTGCCCCAGTGCAAGGCTAAACCCACATGAGAAGAGAGCAGACAGCTGCCTACTCTGTGGTAGGGCATGGAGTGGGGGCATCATCAATCTTGCCTCACCCCAAGAGATCCTCACAGTGATGTGGGTCTTATTACTAAACCATTCCTTTTTCTGAAGGCACTATTTACAGAAAAATGTACATTTATATATTAGCATCAATGAGTAAGTTAGCATGAATTATACGTATACATCTTATTGCACTTCATAGATACCTCCATTATTTCACAAACTGAAGGTCTGAGGCAACCCTGTGGTGAACAAGTCTATCAGTACCATTTTCCCAACAGCATGACCTCACTTTATGTCTCGGTGTCAAATTCTGGTAATTCTCACAATAGTTCAAACTTTTTCATAATGCTACTGCATACTTAAAGTGTAAACATAACTTTTATCTGCACTGAGAAATTTTAAAAATTTGTGCGCCTGCAGTTGAGTAGCAGAAGAGAACCAATTCTAAGAAAAAGGAGTTAGGAATAGATTCACTCACCCACCATTCAACATTTGATGAAGGTCTCCTTTGTGCTAACCATTGTATGCGACACTAGAACAATGCCCCAAGGGAATAGAATCAAAAGAGGTCTGTCTAAGATAGGAAGACACAATGGAGGGGTTGTGGTAGCTTTGGGGAATAGCAAAGGTGAAAGTGTGACTTAATGATGAAAGCAATAGAATGATCAGGGGAAGCGAGTTTTCATCTCTGCTCTGCAGGACTAAGTGTCCTCACTTGAAAAGGGGTGAACAAGAGACCATCTTTGTAGCCATCAAGTTTGTAAGAGATCATCAGCCACTATAGTGATTAAAAGAGAAATGGCACTGCTTTGCGATTCTGATTAATGATGGCTTCCTGCCATCATCCAGAGCAGCCTGAACTTGCCTTACACAGTTCCTAGAGGTTGTCACCAAGTGGGATTCCTTTGATATCCATTCTTAGTCACTGCTTCAGAACCCTAGCATGTTCTCAATCCCACGTTTCCCGTAAACACTCTAATTTCTCTTGGGTCCTGTGGACTAAAGATACCAGTTCTTTCAGGGTTACTCAGCAAGTGAGACTGGGGATTCAGAAGAGAATTCTGGCAAAATGCTGTTCACGCTTACAAATTCTACTCTGGCTTGGAAAATTCTCATCTTATAGACTTTTTCCAAGCTGAAAGGACCCTTAGAAATAACCTGGATTAAAAAAAAAAAAAAGGAACCTAGTTCAAGCTTTTCATCTGAATTCCCTAATCTTCTGGCTCTGAGACTAGTAAATGGTTCCTTAACTATCCAATCCTCTCCTTTTTCTGGAGGGAGGCTCTTCTTTGGCCAGTGACTTACCTTGCGACCTTAAGCAACAGCAGACTATAAACACCTCTATCTTTGAAAAATAAGACCTACATAGCCATAAATTGTAATAAACATCCCAAAGACAATAGGGTTCATTAGAAATCTGAATAATTTTAGCAAAAGGGTGAGGAACAGGGATGAAGAGGAATAGAGTGGGAAACACTTCGAAGGCCACTGAGTGCTTAATAGGAATCATCTCCTACTTCCCCCATAACCATTCTAAAACCACAAACCACAGGACTGCTGATTCCTAACCCCACACTGAACTGCTCAAGGCCCAGAGAAGGGGCAACGTACACAGTTTACACCTTTTATTATTCAGCTAGAAATGTCCCTCCTGGGAGCAGAAAGGGGTCAAAAGTCCAAAACCAAAAATATATATCTTTATAAGTCATGAGTAAAGAGCATTAAAGCAGACAGCTATTTAAAAAAAAAATTAAAAAGCCGCTATGAACAGAGCAGAGTAAAAGGTGTTAGAAAACTCACTCCAAGTAATTTATTCGCTGGGAATCACAAAGGGCTTTCCCTAAAACAGCAAAAACACCATTAATTTACTCAGTACCTTCCTTTCAAAGGGCTCCAAACACTTCACACATATCGCTTTAAATGGTCCTCAAAGGTTCCCAAATAAGAAGGGGTAATTATTTCCCTAGGTACAGATGGAGAAATGAAAGCATCTGTGCCTACCCTGTTCTGCCTGAGTCATTCTAATAGATTCAGCCAATACTGATGGCCTGTTACGTGTATGACCAGTGCCAGCCAACCCAGGAGATAGAAGATCAGAGCTAAGACCTCCATCCTTCAGAATGTCAGAATACAGTGGGACAAAACAGACTTGTAAATAAATCCTTACAAGAATAGGCAGCTTATCAAAATACCGAGAGGGAAGGAGTCCTCAAATCCAAAATCAGTCCTATCCACTCTGTATACAGGGTTGATAGGGACGGGCTACCTAAAAGGGGAGGGGTTATAAAGTCATAGAGTGACTGGCTTACAAGTTTTCAAGGGGGAGTTTAGTTTCAAAGTGTGTGTGTGTGGGCGGGGGAGGCAGAGGTAGAATCTCCACTGAATAGTTTTCATCTTGTCTAGACATGTCTGGTGAAAAGAGATGGGGATAAGATTCTTATGATTCAATAGTGAGTAATTGTTACCACGACTAATTGCAACTGTCACAACTGTACAGGTAGAAGTTTCATAACAAAAAGAGGGGAGTAGTTAATCTTACAGTCCAGGAACAGAGAATCCTAGGACCACTGAAGGAGAGGAGCACAAGTGGAATGTGGGACCCTAACCAGGGACGCATCGACACCAGAGATGGAGATAGAGGTAAGAGTATGGAGAGAGAGAGACAGCTGAGGACTCTAGACTCATGGAAAAAGAAAGGCTGTGTGCTGGCAGCTAGGTGCTAGTGGCCAGGAGGCAAGCTTGCAGAATGTGTCCTTTTGTTGTTTAAATGATTATATATTCCTGAGTGATTTTGTGTACATCCCCTTCCCCCACCAATAAAAAAAAAGGAGGGAACAGAAGCAAATATGGTTGAATGATGATGCACAGAGGAGACTGCAATCATTGCAATGAAACAATGAGTGTAAAACCCATGCTTCCCCACGTAAACGAATCACTCAATTCACAATTAAAAAAAAAAAGCACTGGGGGGGGGAGGGTAGAATAGGGAGCTTAAGCTAGGTGCTATTTTAAAGAATACAAATACAGTGTCCCAACGACTCCTATTTATCAAATACCTAGTATGAGCCAAGCACCGTGCTGCATCTTTACTAGCAGCATTCATGTGTGACTTACTTTACAGAGGAAAGAATTGAGATACTAGAAGGTAAAGAGACTGACCTAGGGTCTTCAGGTCACATTGGCAGAGCAGACTTGAACTCAGATCTCTCTGGATCCAAAGTCCAGGTGATAGAAAGTGATTGCTTGGGAAACTAGTCTTGGGACTTTTAAAAAATGCATTAACTGCCCACACCTCTTGGAAGTGGTCAGTAGATACATAGGGACCCTCACTATATGTGTAAAGAATGGCCTATTTCCTTGGTTCAGAATTGCATATGCATGTACTAATCTGGATTCACCATCATAGGGATTGTTCCTACAAGTCATGAAGCCTAAAGCAAGCATTTCTCCTACAATTTCACAGCGCTCTCTCTAGGCAAAGGAGGGCTCAAAGACCCTGAGCACTTTTTGTTCCAGTGGGTGCAGGATCTCCTTGGTGACTTTAACAGAAGGTTCACAACCTGTAGTAGCAGGACATGGCGGTCATGGTACACGTGCTAGCAGAGCATCTTTTTCTCAGAGCTGGAATGCAGTTCCTTCAGGGGAAGGAATGCTCTATAGAGATCACTAGAGAAAAACATGGTTTAATGACAATGCCACAGTGCTCACCTGGTAAGGATAAGCTCTACCTCTTGTGCCAAGGTTCCACTATGGAGGCCAAGGAGGAAAGTGCTAGACTTATAGAAAGGAGAGTTTGTGGAGTAGCAGGCCACAGTTTCCAGATCAAACAGGTTACAGAGCACATGGTGAGCCCTGGGGAATACCCTGTGTTTAAGCAAGAGCTAGGCTACTAAACAGCTTTATGTTAAACTCATAGGACATGAGTCAGATAGGGTAAGAAGGTTCTCCAAATAAGAGGAACAAAGTTGAGCCTGAAATTACTAAGTAACCCTAACTTCCAGTCTGAACTCCTGGTGTGGCATTGTAGAATAAGCACTGTACTGAGAACCGTAAGGTCGGCAGTTCAAACTCACAAGCTGCTCTTTGGAAACCCTATACAGGGTTGCTCTGAGTCAGAAACAACTTGATGGCATTTAACAATACTCAACTTCCAGTCTAGATTTGTTTCTATTGAACTCCTGGTGTCCTGCAATTGTTTTCAAATCTTACTTTCAACCTAACAAAACAACAATAACAAAGAAGCCTGTGATGGAACCTAGTACTTTCAGGTGTTATCTCATTTAATAAAAGTGACTTATGCTCCCATCTGGCGTCCTAGTGTAATGCTGTAGGATAAGCACTGGACTGCTAAGCGCAAGGTCAGTAGTTCAAAACCATTAGCTGCTCCTCGGAAACCCTATACAGGGTCACTATGAGTCAGAACTGACTTGATGGCATTTAACAACAATGTGTTCCATCAGGAGATAAATTTGTTTACTAGTTCACTTATTCATTATTACTTGTATTCCATCAACTTCCAAAAGAAAGTTCAAGTTGGCTTACAAGGTAGATATGACCAAAGAGCAAAGGGTTTTACATCTGTCAGATCTGGGCTTGTGACTTTATTGTAACTTTCCTATCCCTCAGTTCTTCTCAGCTGTAAAGTGAGCGGGCTCTTACTTCTATCAAGGATAATTTGTAAGGGTGAAATGATGCCTGGTACAAAGTTTGTCCCATCACAGACATCTAAACAAAAATAAAAGCCCAAGACAAAAGTAAAAGAAAAGGATTAAATAATAAACTGAGAGAAAGTGAATAACAAATAATTATATTGACATATCTTAATAAGGGAAGCTCTGTGTTTTCTTCTAGCAGCGATGGCAAAGGGAAAGCTGGGCTGATGCTATATATCATTCTCATGTTCTCATAAAGAGAAGTTCATGGGGATAGAGAAACTTCTTATTTTACATTCAGAGGGACACATATATACTTGGTGAATGTGTATGTGTACACACACACACACCTGTGTGAACTTTCACCATTTCTCTCTCCAGCAGGAACAGGAGAAAATGGTTCTCCAGAACCCTGCTGCCCCTGACACCACACTACTGCTGCATGCAATGAAGTACTTCAACAGTTAAAACATTTCTGAGCCAATATTTTAAGAGTGCAGAAGGTTCCAAATTACATGTAAAATAAACAATGCCAGACTGTGAAAACTTTTGGCTGCAACGTTCTCTGATGTTAACAAGAGTTTCTTTATTACTGTAACCTTTCAGAAGTGAATAAAAATTATTTCTCTGCCCTAGTTTTGCCCTCCAGTAAAAGGAAAGAGAACAGTGACCATGGAAAGAGCTGTACAATGACCTCTCGGGAAGGCGGGGGATTGGGAAGGGACATATCATATATGTTTCTAGTCAAAGGTGAGAAATTTAGTTTGTGCTGTGCTGATCATACTGTGAAGTTTTACATTCCTAATGTTTTTATATACCTAAACATTCTTAGGGGAACAAGAGGGCGTTTGCGAGGGTCTAACGGGAGCTGGTGCTATGACAATCTTCCCCAAGGCCACTCAACCATCCATTGAATTCTTTCACTTAGAAATTCATTCTGAAGTGTCCTTAAGAACCAGGGAAGATCTAAGGGTTTTATACTTAGATAAAATATGTTACTTTGAAGGCTCTTGAATTGAGTTTGTGAGCATCAGAAGCACAAAGGAGTCTCAAAGTGTAGTTAGTCTGGAGCGAGTCTGATTTCACCATTCAAGGAAACAGGAAAAAATAAAGCCAAACACGCTGTCCTCTCACAACGTTCTTCTGTCTTTGCCCAAACTATTCCTCTGCCTTATCTACCAGACATCTAGTTATCTGGGAAGATTCAACCCCAAGCTTTTCTCCTCTTGGCTCTCTCAGCAACTTAAAAACACCATTACTTCTTAATATTATTTATTAAGATTACATTATTCAGAACATGTATATTATATATTATTCGAATATATAATAAGATCTGTTTATGTATTTGTTTTCCCTTACTAGTGTGAAGACTCGGGGATAATGTCTCAGTCATTTCTGTATCTCCAGTGACTAGCACAGTAACTGGAAGCCAGCAGACCTCAATGAAATGGATGGATAAAAAACCCTGTCTGTGTCTGGGAACAGAAATCAGTCAGAGAATGATGAACTGCTAAAAAAACAGAACACAAATTCTAGGATTTAACACAAGACTGGCTTTTCAGCCTTGCACAGAGTTGTAGAATGTTAAATCTGGAAGAGAATTCAGAAATCATCTAGCTCTCCTCCCCAGAGAGGTGAGGTGATTTGACTCACTCCTTCATAATACCACACTGTCCCTTTTTTAATGTCTGAAATTGTAAAAGTATATTTGACAGTTCAAGGAGAGATGTGATTAAGACTAATATTGTGAGGATATAATTTTATTACAAACAAATGAACAGTGGGTATCAACTATACATTAAATTATATTCAAAGAACTCGATACAAAATATAATCTCTGAGTCTTCACAAAGTTAAACCATTTTACCAGGTTGTTGTTATTGTTAGGTGCCAACAAGTGGGCTCTGACTCATAGCAGCGCTCTGCACAACAGAATAAAATGCCATCTGGTCCTGCACCATCTTCACAACTGTTGTTATGCTTGAGCCCACTCTAGTTGCCACTACGTATCAATTCATCTTTTTGGGGGATCTTCCTCTTTTTCGTTGACCTTTCACTTTATCAAGCACGATGCCTTTCTCCAGAGACTGGTCCATTCTCACAACATGTCCAAAGAATGAAAGACAAAGTCTCGCCATCCTGGTTTTTAAGGGGCATGTTGGCTGTACTTCTTCCAAGATAGATTTGTTTGTTCTTGTGGCAGTCCATGTCACTTTCAGTATTCTTCACCAACACCATAATTCAAATGCATCTATTATTTTCTGGTCTTATGTATTCATTTTCTAGCTTTCACATACATGTGAGGCAATTGAAAATCACAAGGCTTAGGTCAGACTTACCCAAAAGAAATTAAAACATGTCTATGCAAAAATCTGTATACAAAAGTCTGTACCTGAATGTTCACAGGAGTATTAATTGGAAAGAAAAAAAAAAGAAAAGAAACCAGACCAATATACATCAACTAATGAACAGATACACAAAATATGGTAGATCTACATAATGGCTTAACCATAAAAAGGAGGTAAGTGTTGATTCATGCTGTAACATAGATGAACTTTTAAAACATTGTGTTAGGTGAGAAAAGTCAGACTTAAAAGACTATATATTACATGACACCTTTACATAAAATGGTCAGAACAGGCAAATCCACAGAAACAGAGATTACTAATGGTTGCCAGGGGCTGCAGAGAGATGAGAATAGGCAAAAACTGTTATTGTTGTTAAATGCCTGTATAGGGTTTCTGAGAAATGGCTGGTAGGTTTGAACCTTTAGCCTTGTGGTTAGCAGTCCAATGCTTATCTTACAGTGACACACCAGGACTCCAGGAAATGACTACTACATAATGTAAGAGTTAAAGGAAAAAGGGAATACCATTTTGGTTAAAAATTGTGAAGTTAATACTAGAGCCAAAGTTTTTTGTGGCTTTTTTAGTCATTAAGAGAATGGGCTCTAGATTAAGAACATGGGCTCTAGACTAGAGTATGGCAGGTTTGAGTTCTCATCCAGGCTCCCAGAGTTCCTGTGATAGGCTGAATAATGATCCGACTCGATGGCACTCAACAACAACAACAACAATCTTATACCCATATCCTAACCCCTGAAGTGAAGAGGGCTAGATGAAGCTCAAAGGCTAGAGTATTCAGCATGGAATGCACCTCAACATTAAGAGAAAACCAGACTCAGCACAACTAGACGAACAAGCAACATCATGATAAACAGACAAAAGATTGAAGTTATCAAATTTCAGTTTACTTCGATCTACAATCACTGCTCAGAGAAGCCACAGTCAAGAAATCAGATGACTTACTGAACTGGGCAAATCTGCCACAAGAGCCCTCTTTAAAGTGTTAAAAGGCAAAGATTTCACTTTGAGGACCTGATCAAGTCATGGTATTTTCAACCGTCTCATATGCACACAAAAGCTGGCCAATGAGTAAGAAAGACCAAAGAAGAATTGATACCTTTGAATTATGGTGCTGGCATAGAATATTGAATATACCATGGTCTGCCAGAACAACAAACAAATCTGACTTGGAAGTAGTACATCCAGAAACAAGGATGGCAAAACTTTGTCTCCTGTACTTTGAACATATTATCAGGATGGACTATTCCCTGGATAAGGGATAGTAAACTACTTAGTAAACTAGAGGGAGACCCTCAAAGAGATTGACTGATGCAAAGGCTCTAACAATGGGCTAGAAATGACAATTGTAAGGATGGAGCAGGAACGGGCAGTGTTACATTCTATTGTGCTACGAGTAGGAACTGACTCAATGGCATCTAACAACAGTCTCTGGAATCTATGAATGTTACTTTATATGGCAAAAAGGGACTTTGCAAATATGATTAAAGGTTTTGAGATGAGATTACCCTGGATTACCCAAGTGGGTTCTAAATGCAATTGTAAATACACTTAAAAGAGGGAGGCAAATGGAGATTAGACCAAGACAGAAGAGAAGGTGACAAGATGACCACAAAGGCAAAAACTGGAGTAATGCAGTCACAAACCAAGGAATGCTGACAGCTACCAGAACTGCAAGAAGCAAGGAATGAAGTGTGACCCTTCTGCTACCTTGATTTGGGTTCAATGAAACTAACTGTAAACTTCTAGCTTCCAGAACTGTCAGAAGATAAACGTGTTATGCAGTCACCAAGTTTGTGGTCATTTGTTACAGCAGCTGGTTGTAGTATGCTGTGGAGTCGGTTCCGACTTACAGTGACCCTGCATAGGGTTTCTGAGGCTGTAAATCTTTATGGGAGCAAAAAGCCTCATCTTTCTCCTGCGGAACAGCTGGTAGTTTTGAACTGTTAACCTTGAGGTTAGCAGTCCAACTCATAACCACTAAGCTACCAAAGCTCCTGTTACAGCAGCTAGAGGAAACAAATACACTGATCTCACTGAGCTTTAGGTTTTTTATCTGTAAAATTAGGATAAAAATACAATCTTTTATAGGGTCATTTATAAGATTCAAATAATGCTTGTAAAGTATATGGCAAAGATAAATGTTGTGTGTCGTCAAGTTGATTATGATTCATAGTGATCCTATCTCACTGTTATTAAGTTGATTCTGACTCATATTGACCCTGAGGCTGTCAATCTTCACAGGAGCAGAAAAGCCTCATCTTTCTCCTGCTGAGCAGCTGATGGGTTTCAACTGCCAATCTTGTGATGAGCAATCCAGTGCACCTCATGCAGAGCTATACCAGGATTCTTTTAGTGACCTTAGGGTAGAGAATGGAGTTCTGGTGGGGCACTGCAGGTTAATGCAAAGGCAGTTTGAACCGCAAATTTGGCAGTTCAAACTCACCAGCCACTCCTTAGAAACCCTATACGGGTCACTATGTGTTGGAACCAATTTGAAGGCACTTAACAACAAAAATAGGACAGAATAAAATTGCCCCATAGGGCAATCTTTAAGGAAACAGATTTTCTTATCTTTCACCCATGGAGCAGTTGATGGATTCACACTGTGAACCTTCTGACACACAGCTGAGTGCTTAACTGTTGTACCATCAGGGATCCTCAAAAAGCGTAAGCTATTACTAATGGGGAACTATTTCTGTGTTGTGCTAAAATTCTCGACTTCCTCATGCTATTAGCTTGTGCCCAGATGCCACTCCTGTGAAAGCTGGCAATCAGGAAACTTGAGCTCTGCTCTTCAGTCGGTTTCTAACTTAACTGACTCAACTCTCTTGGAATTAATTTCTTCATCAATTAAATGACAGGATCAGAATAAAGCAGTGGTTTTCAAAGTTAGGGGTTTGTGGAAGCACAAATTGCTGGGCCCTACACCCAGATTTTCTGATGCAGCAAGTCTGAGTTGGGGCCCTTGAATTTGTATTTTTAACAAGTTCCTAGGTGATATTTAGATTGCTGGTCCAGGGACCATACTTTGAGAATCTCTGAAATAGACTGAAGTAAATTTCTCAGTTACAACAGACTTAAGATTCACCAGGAAAATGCTGTAGATGTAGCACTCAAATACCAAGCACTGCTGTTATTAGACTGAAACAGCATTTAAACTAGGGGTTGTTTTTCCCCTAAGTGAGTAGGGTAGTGGAGGGTGACTATGAGGTACATGGGAGAGACTAGTTTTAACTTTTGAATCAAGCAGAATGAAAAATCTTAAGCAAAGGCGGGATCAGGAATAGGCTGTGCCCTTATCCAAAGTGCTGGCCCCATTTTAATTTATCCTAATCCCACCTTTCTAACTTTTCAGCAGACCCCTCCCCCTCCTGCCCTCCTCTAGAAACACATCTAGGTGTCTCTTGAATTCATTTATTGGCTTCACCATGCACAGTATAATACTGCCTTTGTTAGTCTCCAGGCTCAGCCCCTCTGAGGACGGTGTTCAGTCTCAGTGTTTCTCTACTCTTAAAAAAACAAAACCAAGTAGTCTCTGAAAAATAATTGTAGATTCAACTAAGGCCGATTCAGATGATGTGGAGACATTCAGACTCAAAATGCTGGAAAAAGAAACAAATTCAGCACATTGTTAACATTTTCTTGTCTTTTCCCCCCTTAATCTCTATTGGTCCTGTGAAGTAGGAAACCTCTGCCACATTAGATTAGAAATCCTGAAAAAAGAGAACACAGGTTTGAGAGTGTAGGGAAGAAACTGAATGCCAGGAAGAAACGGAATGCCTTTAATTTCAACAAAAGCTGTCCTCTTGGTCTTTGGAAGTCCTTTAAAAGACAAGAGAAAAGAAACATGCCATGAAGTAGATTTTGGAAGGCATCATTTTATAGTAGAGGAGGCATTGGTAATCATTTTTGGTCCTCATATTGTTGCCTGCTAGCAGTTGCATGGTTTTGGGAAAACCAATGAACTTCTTCAGCTTCCATTTTCGCACCACAGGAATGAGACAGTGAGCCCAGATCTCTGGTCTTTAATCAAAGATATGTTTCAAGAAATCTCCGGGAGATATTTTTCAAAATGTTTGAGTCCTTCCAAATATTGAAAACCACTAATGTAGAGAACTTGTCAGGAGACTCGTCTAACATTTTAACGTTCATCTAAACTATAAAGTAGATTAAGAGTGTAACTCAGGAAAGAGCATCAAGGCAGAGGCAGAGAAAACAACAACAACACCATCTTTTTATTTTTTGAGGTGGGGGTTTGCATGGAACAGAGAAATTGACTTCAGGTGTGATCAAGAGATTAGACTTCATTTTGTCAATATTTGGAGAGCTAGTGTTGGCCAGAAGCAAATAATAGAGGCATCTTGTTTATCTAACAAGTAGATGAGTGGTGACTATGTGGATGTAGGGTTCACTAGAAAGGAGAAAAACCTAGGAACTAGTTAAGAGGCTATGTGCACGAAAGGAAAGTTGATGAGGTTTGACATACGGGAATGAAATGCAGAGGAAGGGGTAAAATTAGGTATTTTGGGCAAGCCAATTAGAGGCCGAGGATGGCGTAGGAGTTGAGAATGACTCTCAGAATTCTAGCTTGAGGGGCTGGATTGATGGTGGTGATATCAGAAGTGAGACAGGATACACAAGATCAGTCTCAAGGAGCTATTTATCACCTGTATCCTGAATGAGACTTCTTTAGGAGAAACATTAGTGGTCCCCAAAAGGGAGGTTTAGAAAATGGCTTCAGCAGTACCAAATACAAATGGACTCCTGGTATGGCACTGTAGGATCAGCACTGGACTTTGAACCACAAGATTCATAGTTCAAACCCACCAGTTGCTCCTCAGAAATCCAGTACAAGGTTCTCTATGAGTCAGAACCAACTCAACGGCACTTAACAATAACAGCATACCAAATGCATACAGCTATGAACATTTTAACTATGCCACAAAAGAAATCAAATGGAACAGAACAACCAGAGAGATTGGGCACCAAAAGAAACATGAGGAACTAGAGAGGTAAACAGTACTAAAAGGAAAGAATGAGCTGAACTGGATGTATTTAACATGAGTAGTAGTTAAGGAGCGATATTAAGGAAAGTCCAGGTGTGAAAAATGGCACCAAGAAAAAATGGCCCAAGTTCTTCTCAGTGGAGTTCAATAATTCACTACAACGGCTACATAGAACTCAAGACAGTTATGGGGTTTATCAGAGAAGTTAACAGGTTACAATTCAGGGTCAGAAACACTCAGGGCACAGTTGTTGCAGTCAGAACAGCCTTTCCTCAGTCTTGCCCAGAGGCAGGCAATGTTACAAAGCTGCTGCTAATTGCCCAAAGGACTTTGTGAAGAGCCTTCAAGTTAGTTCCAACCATAGAGATCCTGTATATGTTTTCCAAGGAGTGGCTGGTGAGCTTGGACCTTGTGGTTCAAACCAACATTTCAGTCCAGTGCATTAACCCACTGGGGCACATGAGGACTCCAAGGATACTCCACTATAGACTTTAGTGGCGCTTAACTTGTTCCATTGATATGGAAGACCACTAGTACTCTGGTTCTTGGTTCTGCTGCTGCTACATCTCTGGTGTCACAGCTCTGTCTCCTGGGTCTAGGAGGTTCAATGTGCAGGGATCTCATGGTCTGAAGGACACGCCCCACCCCTGACTCATCTTCTTTAATGGTAGTGACATCCCCTTTCTGCTTCTAAGATCATCATAGAGGTTTAAGAGACCACGGTTCAGCAGTCAAGTCCACCAGACACTCCACGGGAGAAAGATGAGGCTTTCTGCTCCTACAAAGATTTACAGCCTTGGAAACCCTATACAAGGTCTCTATATGAGTTACCTGGTGTGGCGCTGTGGGTTAATGTGCCAGACTGCAAAGCCGTTTGAACTGCAAGATCGGTGGTTCAAGCTCACCAGCTGCTCCTCGGAAATCCTATACAGGGTTGCTATGGGTCGGAATCAACTCGACGGCACTTCACAACAACAACAACAACAACGTATGAGTTACAACAGACTTAATGGCACTTGACAAGTGGGCCAGGTTTTTACAATCACAATTAGCCTTGTTAACAGTAATTTACAACTGAATCATAGCATCCTAATATCTTCTCCCACCTACTTTATTTTTTTTAAGTTTTTATTGTGAATTGAGTGATAGTTTACATGAGAGAACATTGACTTTATACTCACTGTTGCAATGATTACAATCCCCTCCATGCATCATCATTCAACAGTATTTGCTTCTATTCCCTTTGGTTTGGTTTTTTTGTGGGGGATGTACACAAAAACACTCGGGAATATATAATCCAAAGGGCATATTCTGCAAGCCTACCTCCTGGATGCCAGCACACAACCTTTCTCTTTTCCTGAGTCCAGAGTCCTTAGTAGTTCTATTTCTCCATGACCTCATCTCTGCCTCCATCTCTGATGTCGCTGATTCTTTAGATAGTGTCCCACATTCCACTCATGCTCGTCTCCCTTGATATTCCTAGGGTCCTCTGTTCCTGGACGGTAAGATTAACTACTCCCCCACTTTCTGTGACAGAACTTCAACCTTTACTGTTCTAACAGCTACAATTAGTCATGATAACAATACTGCTGAATTATAAGAATCTTATCCCCATATCTTTCACCAGACCTGTCTAGACAAGATGAAAACTATTCAGTGGGGATTCTACCTTACCCTACACACTCTGAAAACTAAACTCCCTCTTGAAAACTTGCAAGGCAATCACTTTATGCCTCTATAGCCCCCCCATTTTCGGTAGCCAATGTCTAAGTTGCTTGTCCCTATCAACCCTGTATAAAAAGGAGATAGGACTGATACTCGATGTGAAGACTCCTTCCCTCTCAGTTGGTATTTTGAGCTACTACATCCAGAAGTATAGGTCAAGTTCATCAAACTATAGCAATTTACACTTGATTCCTTTATCAAAAACTTTTTTTTTTTTTTTTTAATCTTCATCTAGTCGAGTTCTGATCATCAAACCATTGAAGCTAGGTTGAATGGGCAATATCTACAAACCTAGGCATTTTTGTGTGTCTCCCCTCACTTCATATCAGCTGGATGCTTCGCTCTCAGATCTAGCCCTCTGTGGCTAGGTTCCTGTCCATGGGCTCGGGACTCCCCAGGTCTAACCACACTTCAAACCAACCAGCCATTCCTCTTCTCTTTCTCATCTCAAAGTCAGTGGGAGTCTATGGAACATGGTTGAACTCAGCCCATTTCTTCATTGCTACCTTTCCCGCTCTTCCACTCACCAGCAGACCACTGTGGTCGCCAACAAGCTTACATACCTGCTCATGTGTTCTGTTTGCGCTTCAGTCTTGGAGAGGGGTTTGTCCTGAGGGGACTTGATTGCTTGTCTTGATGGCTCCCCAGTGAACAACTTACTTGTTCTTGTAGTTGCAATCAGACTGTGATTTTTGGTTTTTTGATTTTTCCTGCTAGTCTTTCGGAAGTATCTTCTGTTCCTCTACCTGTTCCAGGCTGGTCTACATGTTTCTCCCACTATTCTTAACCAGATTGATCAGATTCATCAGGAACAAAAATTGGCTTGGTGAGAACTACAGAGACTACAGGTATAATAGTGATATGAAGCAATTCATTGCACTGCACCAGGCAGAAAGAAAAGGCAGGGAAGTGTCAGCATACTGTGACACCCAGAGCTTTGAGAAATGGAATTCAGCACTTTCTCCTACAGAAATTCCATGAAGTACACTGAATATGCCCACATGTCTGTCAGTTTGTTTTACTATAGTGGCTTGAGTGTTGCTGTGATGCTAGAAGCTATGCCACTGGTGTTTCAAATGCCAGCAGCATCATCCCTGGTGGACAGGTTTCAGCAGAACTTCCAGACTAAAGACAGACTGGAAAAAGGAGTAGACACTCTACTTCTCAGGCATTAGCTCTTGAAAACCTTATAAACAGCAGTGAAACATTGTCTAATAGTACTAGAAAATGAGTCAGGTTGGCAAGCACTCAAAATATGACTGAGGAAGAGCTCCCTCTTTAAAGTAGTTGACCTTAATGACTTGGATGAACAAAAGGTTTTGTAGCCTTCATTTGCTGATGGGTTACAACTCAAAATGCAAAGAAACAGCTGCAAATACCTATTAGTAACTGGAACGTGAAATGTAC
>NW_006408941.1:73445-91368 GCF_000296735.1 Chrysochloris asiatica | reverse complement strand
AGAATGAATGTAAAACTAATGTTCTCCCATGTAAACTATCACATAATTCACAATAAAACATTTAAGAAAAAAAAAATCAGTGATGACGAAATAGAAGAATTCGATCAAATTCTTCAGTCTAAAATAAGTTGGAAACAAAGAAGTGGGATTGGTAGTTGAAAAATATGGCCCTAGTGATAGAAACAATGCTGGAGATTGCATGGTAGAATTTTGCAAGACCAACATATTTTTTATGATGAATACAATGCCATTCTTCTTTAATTTGCCATTCCAGCATAGTAAACCATATGATTGTCTGATTCAAAATGGCCAATCTACACTTGTCCATTTTAGCTCATGAATGCCTAGGATAACAACTTATTCACTATAAGTACTTTTCAACATATATGGCAACTATACATGTGGATCTCACCAGATAGGAATCAAATCAACTGCATCGGTGGGAAGAGATAACAGGGAAGCTCAATGACATCAGCTAATATAAGACCAGGAGCTGACTGTGAAACAGACCATTAGTTGCTCACATGTAAGTTCAGGCTGAAGCTGAATAAAATTAGAACAAGTCCAAAAGAGCCAAAAAACCTTTGAGTATATCCCACTTAAATTTAGAAACCAACTCAAGAACAGATTTGATGCATTCAATACTAATGACCAAAGACCAGCAGCACTGTGGAATGGCAGGATGAACAACCACACATGAAGAAAGTGAAGATATTTTTAAAAGACAGTAAAGAAAGAAAAAACACCAAATTGAATGTCAGAAACTTGCTCTTGAACATAGAGTAGATAAAGCCAATGGAAAGAAGTGATGAAGTAAAGGGGCTGAAAATTTCAAAGGACAGCTTGAGAAGAAGTATTATAATGAAATATACAAAGACGTAGAGTTAGAAAATCAAAAGAGAATATGATCAGCATTTTTTCAAGCTGAAAGAAGTGAAGAAAACATTCAAGCCTCATTTGCATTATTGAAGGATTCCATTTACAAAATCTTGAACAATGTAGGAGGCATCAAAAGAGGAATAAATAGAGTCACTGTACCAAAATAACTGATAAATACCAAAAGTATTGAAGGAAGAAATCCAAGCTATACTGAAGATATTAATGAAAAAAAATAAGGCTTCAGGAACTGCCAACTGAAATATTTCAATAAAGTGATGTCACAGTGGAAGGACTAGTCAATACCAAGGAACCTGAAAGACAACTACCTGGTCAACTGACTGGAAGCGATTTTTATCTATTCTAAAGAAAGGTAACCTAATATAATAAGGGAATTATCTAAAATTATCATTAATGCCACATGCAAGTAGAATTTTGTTGAAGATCATTTACAAATGGTTGCAGCAGCACACTGACGGGGAATTGCCAGAAATTCAAGCAGTAATTAAAAGAGGCTGTGGAACTAAAGCTAGCATTGCTGACTTCAAATGGTCATGGCTAAAAGCAGAAAATACCAGAAAGAAGATTACTTGTATTTTATTGCCTATGCAAAGGCATTAAACTGCATGGATCACAATAAACTACAGATAACATTTTAATGAATGGGAGTTCCACAACAGTTAATTGTGCTTATGTGGAAGCTCTACATAAATCAAAAGACTGTTGTTCCAACAGAACAAGGGAATGTTGCATGATTTAAAATCAGAAAAAATCTGTGCCTGGGTTGTATCCTTTCACCACACCTATTCAATCTGTATGTTGAACAAATAGTTTAAGAAGCTAGACTATCTGAAGAAGAATGTAGCATTAGAATTAGAGGAAGACTCATTAACAACCTGTGATAACGCAGATGCCAGAACTTTGCTTGCTGAAAGTCAAGAAGACTTGAAGCATTTGCTGACAGAAATCAAAGAATGTAGCCTTCATATGGATTGTTACCTCAATGTAAAGAAAACAAAAATCTTCACAATTGAATGAATCAGTGGAGGAAAGATTAAAGTTGTCAAGGATTTCATTTACTTGGATCTACAATCAATACATGGAAGCAGCAGTCAACAAATCAAAGGACATAGTCCATTAGCCAAATCTGCTGCAAAAGACATCTTTAAAATGTTAAAAGGACTGAAACTGTGTCTGATTGAAGCCATGGTATTTTCAATGACCTCACAAGCATATGAAAGCTACAATGAATCAAGGAAGACAGGAAAAGAATTCATGCATTTCAATTGTGGTGTTGGCAAAGAATATTGGTAAGTACCATGGACTGCCAGAAGAACAAACAAATCTCTGTTTTGGAAGAAGTATGGTCAGAATGCTCCATAGAAGTAAGCATGGCAAGACTGTTCCAAGTACTTTGAACAGGTTATCAGGAGGGACACATACCTGAAAAAGAAAATCACGCTTGGTAAAGTGGAGGATCGTCAAAAAAGAAGACCCCAATGAGATTGAATAAAACAGTGGCTGCAACAATGGGCTCATGCTTAACGATTGTGAGGAAAGTACATCTTCAGTTGGACCCTGCCTAAATTCATGAGCCAATTCGAAAATGAAATTACTTAACTTTCCTTCTAAGAACTTAACTTTCTCTCCCTTAAAAACTTGAGTTTTCCAGCTCCAACAACTCCAGGCATAAAGATATTTGATATTTGAGAATAAATACTTATTATTTTAAAAACCTCAGGTCCAAAGGATTTTTCTGTATTTCTACTCACACCATTAATATCAATTGCCAAAAAACCAACATCCTTAAGGTGGTCCTTGGCTCTAAAAACAATATCTTGGCAGTGAATTTTAATTCTGATCTAGAGATGCAAACTTTCAAATTCATGGTTAAACAGAGGAATTTGTTTATGTCACAATTTTTGTGCTGGGGGGAAGGAGATGATGGAAGCCTGGACGTGTTCAAAACTGTTACTATTGATTCAGCTCAGTTAATGTTGACCCTGTGTACAATAGAGCATCGCCTGGGCCCGTCCCATCTTTACTAGCATCAGTGTGTTCAAGTCCATTGTTGTGGCCACTGTGTATTTGAGTTTCTTTCAATTTAGGGAGCTCATATGACAGCACTATATCGGACAACCTTCTGTTGTGGTCCATAGGGTTTTCAATGGCTACCTTTCAGAAGGGGATCAAACCTTTCTTCCTAGCCTGTCTTAGTCTGGAAGCTCCACTGAAACCTGTCCATCATGGGTGACCATACTGATGTGGTCAACATCGCAGTGACACACAAGCTGCCAAAGTAAATTGAACTGCATGTAAATCCTGCTTTTTTGCATCCTTTATAGACTTAGAGAAATTGTGTGGCACTGTAGGATAAGCACTGGACTGCTAACCACAAAGTCAGTAATTCAAACCCACCAGCCACTTTGCAGGAGAACAATGAAACTTTCAGCTCTTGTAAAGATTTATGGTCTATGCAGGATCACTGAGTAAGAATCAACTCAATGGCAGCAAGTCTGAGTAAGTTTATACATTTAAGGAACCCCAGTGGCACTGTGGCTTAAGCATTGAGCAGCTAACCACAAGGCTGGCAATTCAAAACCAACAGCTGCTCTGAGGGCGAAAGATGAGGCAGTCTGCTCCAGTGAAGATGTCCAGTCTTAAAACTCTGTATAGAGTCACTATGATCATGTCTAACTCAATGGCAGTGAGGTGGGTTTTTGTTGTTGTTGTTTTGTTTTGGTGGTACTGTAAGTTAGGCTTTAGGCTGCTAATTACAACGTAAGCTGTTCAAACCCAGCAGCTGCTCTGTGGGAAAAAGGTGAGGCTGTCTGCTCCCATAAAGATTTACCATCTCAGAAATCTTATATATGGTTGTTGTGAGTCAGAACTGACTCAAAGGCAGTAGGTTTGGGTTTTTGGTTTGGTGGGGCAGATTAAGTAGTCGGCTGCAAACCACAAGATCAGAAAAATGAAAGGTGGAGAAAATGATTTTTTCCCTCCTCAGTATTTAAGATGAACACATTAAACAAATAACCTTGGAATAAAAGAGAAGAGTTTCTTCCCATCCCACTTCTTCCAATATTTCTGTGAGCTTCCAGAACTCTTCTATTCTTCAGAAATTTGTTGTTATTAGTTGCCATCAAATTGATTCCATTTTTGGTGACTCAGTGAGTGCAGAGAACTGCTCTACAGGCTGAATTTTCAGAAGACTGCCAGGATGGGTTGAAACCATCAACTCTTTGGCTAGTAGTCGAGTGCTTAACCATTTGCATCACTCGAGGTTTCCTTCAGCCAAGAAACAGTAACAGGCACTTTGGAGAATTCAAAGATTACATGTGACCTTATCTCCAGGAATTCACCTGGAAGACAGTCCACATATGTGAACGACAATGATACAAAATAGAAATAGTAAATGACAGAAGACAGGTGTAAATAAATTATTATGGTACTTACTTTGAGCATGGTGGCTCTGTACTGCTAACGACAAGGTTGATGGTTCAAGCCCACTAGCTGTTTAGTGGGATAAAGATGAGGCTTTCTCCTCTCACAGAGATTTATAGTCTTGGAAACTCTACATAGGGTCACTATGAGTCTGAAAGTGAAGAGGATTTAAAATACTTATTGATGAAGATCAAAGACCATAGCCTTCAGTATGGATTGCATATCAATGTAAGGAAAACAAAAATCCTCACCACTGGACCAATAAAAAACATTCTTACCAATGGAGAAAAGATTGAAGTTGTCAACAACTTCATTTTACTTGGATTAACCATCAACACTCATGGCAGCAGCAGCCAAGAAATCAAACGACATATTGCATTAGGCAAATCTGCTGCACAAGACCTTTTGAAAGTGTTGAAGAGCAAAGATGTCAGCTTGAGGACTAAGGGACGCCTGACCCAAGCCATGGCATTTTCAATAACCTCATATGCATGTAAAAGTTGGACAGTGAATAAGGAAGATCGTAGAAGAATTGATGCTTTTGAGTTATGGTGTTGGAGAATATTGAAAGTACCATGGGCTGCCAAAAGAACAAACAGATCTGTGTTGGAAGAAGTATAGGCAGAGTGCTCCTGGACAGGATGGACAGACTTCTTCTCTCATACTTCAGATATATTGTCCTGAGGAACCAGTCACTGGAGAGGGATATCATGTTTGGTAAGGTGGAGGGTCAGAAAAAAAAGAGGAAAGACCCCCAACAAGATGGATTGGCAAAGTGGCAGCATCAATGGGCTCAAGCGTGGCAACAAGGTTAGCTCAGGACCGGGAAGTGTTTCATTCTGTTGTGCATAGGGTCGCTATGAGTTGCTACCAACTCGATGGCACCTAACAACATGAGTCTGAACCAACTCAATAGCACTTAACAACTTTTTGAGCTATGGGAAATTGGGGATGGCCTGCAGTTCAGGACAGTAAAGGAATGGGAAGGATGTGAAGGAATTGGGACTGGGTGTTAAGGCAATCTAGGTGTACATACAGCATGCTGAAAGGCTGGAAAATCAAGGTTTTCCACTTGGCTGAAATGAGGGGTATATGAAAACAAGAATAGACTGATATGCTGATTGAATGCTTACCATGTGCCATTAAAGATTTCACATACTTGTTTTGAAAAGAGGTAAGGGGAAATGCATCTGTAAAGGCAAGTATGGAGTGTGAGCACAGAGGAACTTGCAAAACAAATGCTGTTTTGAAAAGTAAAGCAGGATTTCACAAGGGAGTCCAAGTTAGCCCACAGCTACTCCATCTCTTCTAGGCCCTGTGTCCTAGAAGCAGCTCTGCTAGAGCAGAGAGCAGGAGACCATGAGAGGGAGAATGCTTATTCTAGAACGCTGCTAGAAAGAAATCTGAAGTACTTACTACTGAGGTAACCAGCATGTCAGGGGACACTGATAAGGAATAAATTGTCCCACCCCCATCCTTTTCCTCCTAGTTTTCATTGCTTAAACCTGTTCATTGTAAACCACAAGGTGGAGATGTCTGGCAGGGCAGAACTGAGAGGAAGTCGTTTAGTCAACCTAAAGTTACCATTAACACTTTGAGCCACTGCCTTGAGCTAATTTTTTATGTTTGTTTTTTAAGTTTGGTTGAAATGTCACAAATGGAAAAATTAAGTAAAGAGCCCTTTAGCCACAAGACTGGACACACCTGGCTGCAAATCCAGCAAGAGAAACTTACTTCATTAGTAGGAGAGGCAAAGAGTGAAATTTACATCTGAAATTTGCCTGCACCAGGAGAAAGTTCTGAGGCCAAAGGCGCTGTCTGTTTTTACAGCTGTGTTAAGTCTTAGTTCTCTTCTCTTACCAACAGTCAGGAGTGCGGCAAGGGCCCAAGGAAAAATGGTCTCCAACCTCTTCAGCTGCGACTCAGCTCACAAAGGTTTTTAAGAACCAGTTAATGAAATAAAACAAGACCAGATGAGGTGATATAATGAACTTTATTTCCATGGTTAATTTATATGTTTAAATCTCAATGTGTTTTGGGTGTGTGTGTGTTGTTTTGTTGTTGTTGTTTTTAAGTCAGAACACTCTAAAATTATTGATGTGATTTTTGTAACCTTAAATTTAACACTTGATTTTTGTACCAGCTTCACTAATGATATTCTGGTCTGCCCAATTTTTTCACAAGAGTTGGGATCCTTAAAAACTGGTTGTTGTTAAGTGCAGTCTAGTCGGTTCTGACTCTTAGCAACCTTGTATAGGGTTTCCAAGGTGAGGCTGGTGAGTTTGAACCACTGACACTGAAGTTCAAACTGACCTTGCAATCCAGTGCTTACCCTACAGTGCCATACTAGAACTGGTTAAAAAAAAAAAAAGTAATTTTCTTTTAAATGAGACTTTTCCCACCAAATGAGGCTGGAATTCTAATTTTAAAGGAATTCTTGATTCAAATTTAATTAACCCTCTACTCACATGTGGTTCTCTCAGTTCTTGATCTTCCCCAAACCAATTCGCTCAAGGAAAGTAATGGCCTCTAAGAATTGGCATGGGAAAAAGCACCACATCCATCAGCTTTATAAGCTCTACTTTTTGCATAAATGTTCTTAAAGAGGCACAGCTGGGATACCAAGGAACACAGCAAGAGATTTGCAAATTATCACCTTTAAGTCATAGGTTCACAGAGCTGAAAAGAGACTTGGAAATCAAATCATAAACCATGCTTTTCTAAATGAGAAACTGAAACACTGGAAAGAAAAGATCTGCCAGAGTGAGAACCAGGCCAGACAGGCTCATCACTGCCCACTATTTCTCTCTAGCTACATGCTTCTTTCTAACTGTCCCATTTCTTTTGGTTGTTCATATACAGAAGACTGAAATCTTTTCTAGCCACAATTTAGAAGTGATTAATATACAACAATTGTCTAGTTTACACCATGAGGCTAGAAAGATGAAATCAAATCAATTATAATAGAAAGCAATAATAGTGATTCTCAATTCATTTGAATCTCTATTCTTTTAAAATCATCTTTTATTTAAAGTCTTTGTAACTAAACAGAGCTTGGAATTTCTCTTCATGAAGGCAAATTTAAGTGTCTGTCTTAGGGGAGCATATGGGTCACCTAAAATCTTGCTATTCAAAATGTGGTTCTGTCTTTCAACATCCCAATACAAGTGGCAACAGGATCTCTTATAAGCTTCTTAAAGATGTAGATGATCGAGCCTCATCCCAAAGTGATGGAACACTTTGAGAAACATTAATCTAAGACACCTGCCTATAGGACAGCACCATACCTGGCACAATTCAGATAGAAAAACTGGCTACATAAAATGGGTGAAAAAAAGAAAAGATTTTTTCCTATAGGACTATACTGATAAGCTCCTGCTGGAGAATGATAAAACAGGTATAATCTGATAAACAAGATGACTTGAAAATAGATTTCCAGAGGCTACTGTCCAAATTATTCATCAATCAACATATAATTATTTATTCTTAGAACTGAAAAAGACATAGTTCCTGTTTATTTATAGAGTTTACAGTCAAGTAGAAGACAATTACATATGAAATAATATACAAGAAGGTTCAATGTGATAACTATCAGGTTGAGAAATGTCGGGTATATTCTTTCCTTTTGATTTTCTAACCCAGGTCTTTATACATTTCATTATAATACTTTTTCTTCTCAAGCTGATCTTTGAAATCCTTTGTCCCGCTCCTTTATTTTATCATTTCTTCCAGTTACTTTAGCTACTCTGCACTCAAGGGCAAGTTTCAGAGTCTTTTCTGACATTAATTTTGGTCTTTTCTTTTTTGCTGTCTTTTGAATAACCTTTTGCTTTCTTCATGTATGATGTCCTTGAGTCATCTGTTTGATGTGTCAGATATATTCTTAAAATGGTCTAAATCCAGATGGGATATACTCAGCAGAGATTAGTCAAAAGTACTAAGAAAACCAGGCTTACTTTCAGGTTTTTACACCACTGGTCACTGTTAAATGGGATGATCTGAGAGTGCCAACACTACCCCCTTGTCCGTTGCATGCTGCCACAGAGTTGAGACTTGAGGGAAGTGGGCCACTCAGCTGGATGAAAAGCTTATGGTGTAATAGCAAGACTGCTGATCACATTCTGGGTAGCTAGGATAGCAAGAAGGCATGACAGCAATAAGAAGAATAAGGAACCAATGAGGATAACTATGAAAATAGTTGAATATTGGCTTCAAACCAGAAAATAGTAATAACAGCTCAAACTTGATATATAGTCTCATCTTCTCAGAATGAATAGAAAAGTCAATGGTTCTAGAGAAACCTATATAAGTGTTAACGAAAATACCCAAAGGCAAACATAAATCCACTTTTACTTCCAAAAGATATGAGACTTTGAAAATACCCTCAACCCAGGTTCCCAGTAGGCAACCAGCATCTCTATTATGTAATCTCAAAGGCTGTAATTTTACACAAAGAACCAAGAACACAATACCAATAGACAATACATATGAGTTTGTGAAAGTCATGAGAATAAAAGTAAAACATGGCTGAAGATCTCCCATTAAACTCCCAAGCAACATGAGAAGACACCCAAGATACATCATTGAGTGAAAACAGAAAGCTGTTTTATCAGTACATAAAATATCATATATATTAAAACACAAAAACAAAACTACATATTTCTATATATAACATAGAAAAGAATCTTAAACTTCATGGAAAAATTCCATTATCTTTAAATTCCATGTTTTCATGAGCTTTCTGAAGCCCCCTTGTACACCAAATTGGGAACAACGGCTGCTTCTTGGAAAGAGACACTTACAGACTGATGATTAAAGGGACTTAAGTCCTAGTTAATACATCTGAATTTAAAAAATAACTGTGAAGTAAAAAATAAAACCACCTCATATACTAAGTGAAAAAAGCCAAGATGTGGACCAACATATATAAGTAATGAGCCCATTTATTCTTTTAGAATAAATATTTTTAATCTTATATTAGTACAGAAAATAACTAGAGGATACACAAAAACTCTTAGCAATGGTTACTCCTGGAGAATTAAATTAGGGAAAGAGTACTTGTTTGTTTCCTTAAATGTGTCTTACTATTTATTTTTTCTGTGAGCATGTGAGGCATTTACAGTACATATATAACTTTTCTTCTCAATTTATAGGAAAGATTTCTCTGTGTAATGAAATCTTTAGTGTTATGACCAATTAGTTATATTTTGTATGCTCCCATGCTAGATGGCACCTAACAACAAGCTAGGAGGCAGTGAAATGAGAAATAACAAGAAACTACAACCTGCTAAACCTAGTCTGTTGTTGTTAAGTGCTGTCGAGTCGATTCTGACCCATAGTGACACTTTATAGGGTTTCCAAGGAGCAGCTGGTGAGCCTTGAACCACCAACCTTGCAGTTCAAATGGCTTTGCAGTCTGAGCATTAGCCCATAGCGCCACACCAGGACTGACACAAAATATGAAATAAATGATCATTTCTATAACCAACTGAATTCTAATGGTTTGGTTTCATTCTTCTATTGTCTTCACGTTCCATGTAACATATACTTTTCAAGTAAATTATGGATGTACAAGAGTATGAGCGTGCTTTTCAATTCCTGAGAATAGTGAATGTCCCATACCAAGGTCTTTCTATTAGAACTCATTTAGAGGAAGACTGGTTCAAATATTGAATTGGTGTCAAAACAGTGCACTTAAGCTAGATTATTATTTGCATCCCCTCAATCAACATTCCTCTTGTCCCCATGATTTCGGCTTTAAAATCCCACCTCTAGATAGAGTACCCTCACCAACAATCCACTATAATGTGTGCAAACACATAAAGGATCTGTGTAGCATGTCAGTTTCCAGAAAGGCAAAAGAAGTGAATTGAGCTGAATTGCTACTTGACACTAGGCAGCTTTTCGCAGAACTCTGAAAGTAAGTACATGCTAAATTGGATAAACCCCAGGTCAAGTCAAGCAGTCTCACCAGTTTTCCAGGAACAGAATCTAACAGCAGCACTCACTTACCCCCATTACTTTGCCACGCTGTTCAACATCCTCCCACATGAAATGAACTATGATGCGACACATGTATTTCCCGCTTCGGCCTTCCTGTTTCATTCGGACTAGACACATCCTAGATGGGAAGAATATACAAGATATAAATATTTCCAGTGAAGGCTGCTTATCTAAGAGTGACTTCAGCATATGCCACAGAATAAAGAAACCAGAAAGGATCTCAATTGAAAAGCAAAATTTTAGTGAAGCATGATATACACACTGTAAAGTACATGAATCTTAAGTGTGCAGATTGATGAATTTTCACAAATACCCATCTACTTACCACCCAGATCAAGACACCTCAGAAGGTGCCATCATACTTGGAAGAGACCACATTTAGTTGTAAGAAGATAAACCAAAACCAAACCCAACCCACTGACGTTGAGTTGATTCCCACTCACATTGGCCACAGTTTCTGAACCTATAAATCTTTATGAAAGAAAACAGCCTCATTTTTCTTCCATGACGTGGCGGTGGATTAAAACTGCCCACCTTGTAGTTAGCAGTCCAATGTTTAACTGACAACACCAGCTGAGCTCCTTCTTAGAAGATTGCTGTTGTTAAGTGCCGTCGAGTCGGTTCCGACCCATAGTGGATATGCAAGTCTAAATCTTTCATTTTACTGATGAAAACAGGGGTCCTACCAACTAGGGAGAAGAGCATGAGTGGAATGTGGGACCCTATCCAGATAAGCAGCGACACCAGCGATGGAGGCAGATATGAGGACGTGGAGAAAGAGAGCAACTGAAGACTCTAGACTCACGGAAAGAAAAAAGCTGTGTGCTGGTGGCCAGGGGGCAGACTTGCAGAATGTGCCCTTTGGTTGTTTAAATGATCATATATATAGTCCTGAGTGTTTTTGTGTACATCTAAAAAAACAAAAACAAAGGGAATAAAAGCAAATACTGTTGAATGATGATGCACGGAGGGGATTGTAATCATTGCAATGAAATGAAATATGATGAGCATGATTGTAAAACCGATGTTCTCCCATGTAAACTTGTCAACAGCATAAAATAACCTAAAGCTGAGTATAAAACAGTATTGTCCAACATGGCAGCCACTAGCCACCTGTGGCTATTGAGCACTTAAATGTGGCTAGTCCAAATTGAGATGTGGCTTAAATACAAAATACACACCAGATTTCAAAGATTTAGTGCAGGAAAAAGAATATAACATGTCTTACTAATTTTTAAAATATGGTCTACGTGCTGAAATAATATTTGGGACATATTAGGTTAAATAAAACATGGTTAAAATTAATCTCATCTGGTTTTACATTTTTACTTTTTTAATCTAACTACTAGAAAATTTAAAATTACATATGTGACTTGTATCATTTTTCTGTTGGACAGCACTGGTCCAGAAAATACATCATAGAAACTATTATGAGTCCTGATGTGGTGCTGTAGAATAAACAATGGACTACTGACCACAAGGTCAGTAATTCAAGCTCACCAAACACTCGTCAGTAACCAACCCTATACAAGGTCGCTATGAGTCAGAACTGACTCAACAGCATTTAGCAATAATATCAAATTATTAGCACACTAGAATGTAATCACCTTTGAAGGCACAGAAAAACTACTGTATATACAGGTTTAGCAGTCTAGTGCTTATCCTACAGTGCCACACCAGGACTCTGCTTAAGACCTTACATGTGATGAATGCCTAATCTCTTATAATCATACTTATTTCTATGATCTTTCAGTAAATAGTTATTAAGCAGTTACAATATGACTACTAACCTGAAAGATAGTTCCTGTTATATGGACTATCCAGTCTAAAGTGTTAATTCAATCTTCATACACAATTAATCCCTCATCTGCCTCAATGTCTGTTAATGGCTTAGATGGAGAAAAGAAAATACATACTTGTCTCATTGAAGATGACAAGAAGCTGGGCAGGTGACTAGCTGGATGACCCAAAAATACTTCAACAGGCTGTTTTAATGGGCTGAATCTAGTGAGATGAATTTGAACAGGAAAAAATTTAGGGTGTGGTGCTATAGGATAAGCACTGGACCATAAGGTCAATTTTAACTGCAAGGTGGTAAAATCCACCAGCCACTCCTCCAAAACCCTATACAACATCACTACAAGTCTGAACTGACTTGATGGCACTTAACACCACCACCAAACATGGGCCTAAAGAACAATTATAGAAATACAGGATAGATGAGTCATGCCTATCTATGTGTAAAAAAGACAGGACAGTACATGCTCTACAGGAGTTGAGGCAATGATGAGGTTACTCCAAAAAGTCAATGTGCTTTTAGATAAAATAACAGAAACATATCTTCATTGTGCAAAGTGAGAATGTTGTTCTACTCAGCACAGATTCAGACTCTACATGGAATACTGTCCGTAATTTTGAACATATTTTGAGACAAGAGGAAGAGATGAAAGACCAAAAGATAACCTGAAGAAAAGCATGAGAGTTGCCTTAGATATTGTAGAAATTGGCTAGATTGTAAGTCCAAGAGTTCCTAAAGAAATAAAACACAGGACAACAAGGAAACAAGTCATGGAAAAAGATTTGACTACTTTATATGATAAAGGGCATATTACAAGGCAGAACAAGGGAAATTCAACAGTCCTTTTTCTTAAGAGTTTTCAAAGAGTTAACCAAATTACCCATGAAAGCCTCTCACCTGAACAGACGCTGTGTGTTTTGATGCATTAAGTGTTGTCAGAGGCCAATTCATCAACAGCAATAATGAGGTAATGGAATTCTTCATTTATTTGAAAATTCTGTAGTTTGTTAATACACCTGCCTCTGAGGTTTAAAAGTTATAGATTTTCTCAGACCATAAACTTTCTAACTATATCAACATGGGGTAAAATGTGTGTTGTTTGTTTCATAGCAAAGTTTATTCTACAGCCTTTACAGATAACAGTCTACTCAAACAGTTATCTGCGTTGAAAAGTACAACAAGATGTTGACTAAAACTTAATTCACATATTGCACTCCTATAACAATATGTGCCGTGAAGTCGGTTATATATTATGTGCCATGAAGTCGGTTCCAATTCATAGCAACCCTGTACAGGGTTTCCAAGGCTGTAAATCTTTATGGGAGCAGAAAGCCTCATCTTTCTCTGGTGGCACAGCTGGTAGTTTCCAACTGCTGACCGTGAGATTAGCAGCCCAATTCATAACCACTACATTACCAGATGAAACTACCAGCTGTTCCATGGGAGAAAGATGAGGTGTTCTGCTCCCGTAAAGATTTACAGCCTCGGAAACCTTGTACAGGGTCGCTATGAGTCAGAACCAACTCCACAGCACACAACAACAACATGGTAGGATGCTGTAGGAATTAGAGCCCAGCTTTTAAGGAGCAGTTAGTCTTCTATGGGAGATAAACTCTGCCAGATACAAACAATCCTAAAAGAGAGTACAGTAAGTGTCTCAAGAGAAGCATAAAGAGCAATGGCGTTTGAAAGATTAATTTTGGCTGAGTGGAATCAGATTTTCATGGAAAAGGAAACACTGTGACTAGGACTTGGAAGGATAGTTGAAATTATTATCCAGGTAGGGACTAAGGGCAAAGGGAATTTTCAATAGATTAAGTATTATGTGCAAAGGCAGAACCATGAGAGTTCAGTAATGAATGCCAAGGTTTTGTGGCAGGGCAGAATATATGAAGCAGAAAAAGAAGCGAGAAAGGTCATGAAAAATTCTAAAATGTCATTCTAAAAAGTCTAGACTTCACTAGACAGTAGACAGTGAAGAATCACTGAATGTTTTTCAGGAAGAAGGAGTGTAATATGATTAGCACATTGGCATTGAGAGCAGATGAGTCTCTGTGAAGTTTACCTTCTCTTCTCAGCTTCAACCCTGCAATTAAATGTTAATGTCACCAGGGCTAGAAAATGACAAATTGGGGGAATAGTTATTTTAAGAGAACACTATGGTACTCAGAATAATCAGATACAGCAATAAAAACTAAAGATTTCACCTGCCTTTTGATAGCTGCAACCAGTAAGTTTGTTTATATATTATAACCTACACCTTATGTTGCCAAGGAGTCCTGGTGTCGCACTGTAGGATAAGCACTGGACTGTTAACCAGAAGATCGGTGGTTCAAATGCACAAGACACTCCTTGGAAACCCTATACAGGGTCACTATGAGTCAGAATCAACTTGACAGCACTTAGCAACAACAACGTTGCCATTGCTGATGCTGATAAATTGGAAAACATGGATTGGAGCCTGCTACATAAAAGGAGTGCAAATTCTAATCACTCCTAAAACAATGTGTCTAATTAGTTCACAAGACACTTGATGCAAAACATTCAAATATAAAACTCTACAACAAATTTCCGTGTCTTGGTGTGGTGCTGTAGGATAAGCACCTGACAGCTAACCACAAAGTTGGCAGTTCAAACCCACCAACCACTCCTCGGAAACCCTACACAGGATTGTTATGAGCTGGAACCGACTTGATAGCATTAACAACAACAAAAGCAGCAAAATCAAATTTCATCATGCACAGCTGCGATTATAAAACCAAACCATATGAGTTTGTCATGCTATTAGCAGGAAGTATACTGAAGATTCTCAGGAGTGCTAGTGAGAAAGTAAGATTCTGAACCACAGGGCTATCTAATCACCAGTACAATATTCAGCTAAATAAAAGCTTAACTAATTTTTGTTCTGAGTGTTTGAATCAAATTTTTTAGGTAGCAAAGTGTAGAAAGAAGTCCTGGTGTGGCACTGTGGGTTACTGCGCCAGACTATAAAGCCGTTTGAACTGCAAAGTTGGCAGTTCAGGCTCACCAGCTACTCCTTGGAAACCCTATACAGGGTCGCGATGGGTTGGAATCGACTCAACGGCACTTAACAACAACAACAACAGCATAGAAAATAAGTCCTGTTATGAAGAATGTTGGTATGCATCCTTTTTTTCCAAGGGAAAAACAGAGCTGAAGGCTGGGGCCCGCATCTTAGACAGGCAACTGCCTAGACTGCCCCAACTGAGCTGAAGGCCAACACTCAGGCTATCTGACCTTGAAGCGTATAACATTCAGCCTACTCCTTTTTTTGTTTGATAACGGCTTTGAATAGGTAATCCACACACATAGAATAATAATAAGTAAAAAATACTTCATAATCTTTTAATTTCATTTTTCCATGAGCTTTTTGAAGCCCCCTCTTGTGTGTGCGTGTGCGTGCTTGTAGGTACATGTATTCTTTTCCCATAAATATTAGCTTCTTTATTTTTTACTCTTTAAACCACACTATTTTTACCTTGAGAAAACACTTTCTGATACAAAAAGTATGGAGATGAAGAAATCTCGACTCTAGCTGTGTATTTATTTCATCCACAGCTATCCAATCATGCCAGTAAAACCTTTTTATGAAGACTGGAGAGAAAAGATTACTAATTAATTCAGCAATTGTTCCAATAACATTTAGGAGGCTCTGGAAACATAGTGGATTAGGAGGTGGGGTGCTAACTGCAAGGTCAGTAGTTTGAATTTACCAGTCACTCCACAGGATAAAGATGAGGTTTTTCGCTTCTGTAAAGATTTACAGCCTTGGAAATGCTACAGAGTCACTATGCGTCAGAACCAACTAGATGGTACACAACTACCACCACCATCAGGGTACATTTGATCTAGGCTTAATTCAGTGTATCTGGCAATTTTTCCCATTTTAAAAATAACTAAGAAATAGAACAATAAGGAAAAAAAGATCTTACAATAACATAAATGGACAAAATATTATAATTAACAGCAAACATGACTACTGGACAGGCACTGTGCTAAGTGACTTAGATGCACTATTTCATTTAATTCTCACAACTCTTAAGAGGCTGACATTGTTACTATATCTATTTTATAGTCAAGGAAACTAACTCTTAGCGATGTTAAGTAATTTGCCCAAAGCTACAGACCTAGTAAGTGGTAAAACTGAGACTTGTATACAGTCTGATCCCAGAATCACACTAAATTTTTTCTGCCTCCTTTACTGACTAGAAAAACCCTCCAGGATCTGTTTACTCTTATTTTTCATTTAATCCTCAGAAGGGCAATAACTTACATTTCAAAACTAGTATCACATTCGAAATAGCATATCAAAATTAAATGAGGCAAACGTAACTACAACAATGAAATGTTGATGGAAAGGAAGAAACTAAAAATTTCAAAGGGTCAAAAAACTAATAATTTTATTTACACAAACACATAGGTTCAACAAGGTAAGGTAAACCCATCTAGGATAAATCTAAGAAGACAGTACAGCAAAATATAGTTATAAATTATTGTGAAAAACCAGAATCATCCAGAAAAAGTGTTTGAAGGTGAAAGGATAGGAATAAAATTTTAAATTCACAAAGGCTAACAAAAAGCAAAAAAGATTTGATAATATACAGGTAATCCAGTGAAACCAAATCTAATGTTTGTCACAAGCTCTGACTCATAACAATAATGTTTGAGTCATTAGGTCTGCTGACCAATAACAATTCAGAATATTAGATTTCACCAAGTAGTCCTGGTAGCATGGGGCTGTTAACCACAATGTTGACAGTTCAAAACTACCAGCTGCTCCATGGGAGAAAGATGAGGTTGAGGCTGTCTGCTCCTATAAAGATTAACAGTCTCAGAAGCCCTACAGAGGGTCATTATGAATCAGAATTGATTCGATGGCAGTGAATGAGTGAAATTTCAACCAAGAATAGAACAGCTCTACTTCAGTTTATATCACTGATATACATCTAATAAGAAATGCTTAAATTAAACTTTGAGAGGTCTACATTTAACTTCTGATTTAACTTTTGATAATTTAAGAGATCTTACCCAGGGGTACAGGGGACTTCCATGCTAAAATACAATACAAATTGTCCATAAGAATTAAAAAAAAAAAAACTTTCAAAAGAAACAATCTAGTAATCAAAAAGATTCATATATTAGTTAACTCAATAATTTATTTAACACATATTTACTAAGCCTCTACTCTGGGTGCAGACTGAATCTTCTTAACTATTCTGCTTAGAAGCAATTCCAGTTGTTCCTCCCAAGTATGATGATGTTCTTAAACCCACAATTTATTATTGAGGTTTTAAGCTTCACAGTACTATCCTTGTCTCTGAGTGATTCCTGTGGTTCGTGAATAATACTGATCTCTTTAACATATAAGGAAAGCAAACAACCCAGCTCAGCAAAGTAAAGGTGAAAAAAAAAAAAAAGGAGTATTCAAGTCCTAGTCTGGAGGATGCCTAGTATCGCCAAAAGACAAGCATAGAGACGGGGGCAAGGTAAGAAATCACTGACTAGTAGAAGTCTTAAAAACAAAGGGTTATTGGAATACCTAAAAGGGGTTCTATAACTTGCCCAGTGAAATAGGCCTCATGCAAAGCCTTTACAGAGTATAAGACCTTATGTGGAATCCTGAGTCCCATCCACAACCTTATGAGGTGAGACATTCCCACTAGAAAGGACAAGCAGACTGGAACAGCTACAGTGACAGATGATGCATCTTCATGATGAACCTGACCTATACTCAGAGTGGTAGTTACTCTAAATACCAACAGAGAGGGAAAGAGTCTTCAA
>NW_006408941.1:54185-59702 GCF_000296735.1 Chrysochloris asiatica | reverse complement strand
TGACCTACACCTCTGGCTACAGTAGCTCAAAAGAGGGAACAAATCTTTACATTGAGGATCATTCCCACTCCCTCCATACACAGAGTAGACAGGGATGAGTAACTTGGACACTGGCTACCCAAAATGCAGGGCTATAAAGGCAAGAAGTGACTGCTTATAAGCTTTTAAGAGGGAGCCTAGATCCAGAGGACATGGAGGAAGGTAGACTCTCCCCTGAGCAGTATCAAATCTGTCTGGGTGGGGCTGATGAAAGGAGATGGGGACAGGACTCTTGTGGTACACTGGTGAGTAATTGTTATCAGGTGTGACTGTGAGGGTTGGAAATGTAAAGGTAAATGTTTTGTAGCAAAAGGAGGGGAGTGGTTGACTTTGCAGTCCAGTAGCTGAGGTTCCTGTCACCATCAAGGGAGAAGAGCAGAGTATGGGACCCTACTCAGAAACAGTGCCGTCAGAGATGGAGGCAGAGACGATGACGTGGAGTGATGGATCAGATGTGGACTCTAGACCCAGAGAGGGAGAGGGGCTGTGTGCTGATGACTGGGGGGTAGGCTTGCAAGGTATACCCTTTGGTTGGTTGATGATGCATGGAGGGGACTGTAACCATGGCAATGAAACTATATATGATAGGATGCATGTAAAGCTAATGATCTCCCAAGTACACTATCACAGAATCCACAATAAACATTAAAAAAAAAAAAACACACAGAGGATATGGAAGCAAATATTGTTGAATGATGATGCACGTAGGAGATTGTAATCACTGAAATGAAATGATGAGTGTAAAACCGTTGTTCTCCCATGTAAACCGTCACTCAATTCACAATAAAAACTTAAATAAATGAAGAGCTAAGCTGCATTTCTGCCTTATGGCAATTAATAATAATTAGTATTATGGTGCTGCAGAATAATCACTGAAATGCTAAACTGCATCTGACCCAAGTCATGGTATTTCCAATAGCAAGACTTCACGGTTCAAACCCTTGGAAACCCTATACAGGGTCACTATGAGTCAGAATTGACTCAAGGCACTTAACAACAATAATACTTAATAAATGATCTCAGAAGCTAGATTATAAAGAGAAGAACGTGTCATCAGGATTGGAGGAAGACTCATTAATAAGCTGCTATATGCAGTTAACATAACCTTGCTTATTACAAGTGAAGAGGACTTAAATACTTACTGATGAAGAGCAAAGACCACAGCCTTCAGTATGGATTGCACCTTAATGTAAAGAAAACAAAAATCCTCACCACTGGACCAGTAAATAACATTATGATAAATGGGGAAATTTTATCAGAAAAAACTGAGGTTGTCAAAGACTTCATTTTGCTTAAATCCACTATCAACATTCATGGAAGCTGCAGTCAAGAAATCAAACGACATATTGCATTAGGCAGATCTGTTGCACAAGACATCTTTAAAGTGTTCAAGAGCAAATATGTCAGTTTAAGGACTCAGGTGTACCTGACCCAAGCCATGGTATTTTCAATAGCTACATATGCATGTGAATGTTGGATAATGATTAAGAAAGACTGTAGAAGAACTGATACATCTGAGTTATGGTGCTGGAGAAGAATATTAAAAGTACCATGGAATGTTAGAACAATAAACAAATCTGTGTTGGAAGAAGTACAGCCAGATGCTCCTTAGAAGCCAGGATGGTGACACTTCGTCTCTCATACTTTGGACGTGTTATCAGGAGGGATCAGTCCCTGGAAACAGACATCATGCTTGGTAAAGTGGAGGGTCACTGAAAAACAGGAAGACCCCAAGGAGATGGATTGACACAATAGGATCAGCAATGGGCTCAAGCGTAACAACAATTGTGAGGAAGGCACAAGACCAAGCAGTGTTTCATTCTGTGAGTCAGAAGTGACTTGACAGCACCTAACAACTAATACTTACCTGTCCCTGTAAAGTACATTTACATTCACTGTCTCTTTCAATCTATATAATCACCTACCTAGTATAATGGTCCCATTTCACAGAAAAGAAAATTGATTTTCCTCGGAAGTTACGTAACTTAACTGTACAACAGGAGAGGAGATGAACTGGACTGAAACCTGTCAGGCTGCAAAGCTTCTGCTTTTCACCCCACAAGTCACAAGGTCTCCCACATCAACCAGCATTGCTGCTTATCCCATTCTCTGACAGCACAGCCCCAAGAACCTCTTGCTATTAAATGTGGATGAAGACACAATACTGTCTGCAAAGCTAAAGGAACAGGAGTGTTTTATAGCCACCACTTCTTCTTCTCTGCCGAAATGTGGGTAGGAAGAATTCTTGTTATTCCTGATGCTGATCTCCTGCCATGTACTGGCAGCTCTGAGCATCCTGTTTTGATCGTTGTTTGGGCTCTCTGACAATGCCAGTTGTGTTTGGGCCATGTTTCTCCCACATGGTAGTTTATAAGCTGCTCAGAATGGACCCGATTTTGATTCAATGGAAGATTTAGTGGGCACTTGGGCAGGTTTGTCACTCTGGCTGCTAGGAAGGAATCCCAAGGGGACTTTCACGCAGCTTGTTTCCCTTACACTGCCATCAGTGGAGGCCAAGAAAGCAAAGCCTACATGGCCACACTCTAGCCCTAGCAGTGTGCTAATGAATGAGTTTATTTATTTATGAGCTGGCACCCTGGTCCTTTCCTGGGGCTGTATACATGGCTATCTCCAGCTGGTTTCCTAAACTCTCTCCACATGAAGCCTAACCCTTATGTGGAGATCATGGGAGCACAGGGCAGTCTGTGGGCAAAAAGACAAGTGGGGTGAGGCACTTCCTGAAGCCCTCTCACCTGACTATGGGCCTCCTCCAAGAACTACCCGTGGCCTGGGGCCTTCCTGTCAAAGCTTCTATGAAGAACAATCTCTTGGGTAGCAGGTACCTGTGCTCTTAGGTTAAGTAATAATGGTAAAATGCTGCTGCACAAGCCTTTGGTGTGGGTGGGTGTTCAGACAGAGCAACTGGCTGGGGGAGGAAGAATGAGGATGTGCACATAGCCAGGGCTCACACAGCAGGTCTAGAGCTGCGGGAATCCTGCATGAGCCTGAACATCCTACAGCTACAACAAAACTACTGGTGGTGGTTGATAGAGCCCTCCTGCAAAGGCTGGGAGTATCTGTCAGGAATGTTCTCTGGTTGGACTGAGACTACAACTAGTGTGGTTTTCAGCCCTGTCCTATACCCATACTTGACTTCTCTCTTCTTTTCAGCAGCTTCTTTCTCTTGGCCTATAAATAAATCCCACTGTTTACATCATCTTAAAACAACAACAAAAAATATTTTTAAAAATGTTCCCCCTCCATCCTGTCATTCCCTCTGGAAAGCATCTTCTAATCTTCCTTTCTCTCTCACAACTTGTTAAAAAGAAACTTACAATTACTTCTGCTGCTTGTAATAATCCCTCAACTCTATGTCCTCTGGTTCTTGCCCCAGAAGGCCAAGGAAACAGCTTTCCTTGACCATCACCAGGCAGTTCCCTGTGTTCACCAAGGACTGCACATCTGCTTAACACAATACAGATCACCCTGTACTATTTTCAAGTTTGCTTATTGCCTTTCTCATGACACATACTGTTAGCTCTGACAAACACAGTACCCACCGTATAGTTGGTGTCAGTAAATATACTGCTTATATTCAGAAGAGAGCCCCCAACCCCAGTCCTCCTCATCATCAAAAGCAGAGATTCCGACAGGAAGCATGGTATCAGAGAAGGAGCACCCACAGTTAGCTTTTGGATTTGAGGCTCAGATCCTCCATTACTGAGTGCCTGTGATAAAGTCCTTAAACTATTAAAACCATCTCCTCATTTGTAAAACAGGGGAAAGGGAATCCATTTGTGGTTTTACTTTGTTCTGAATTTCCACAGAGCTATTTAAGGATTCTTTTCAGTGGGCATAAATGTGAAGACACTGAGAGAGCAGGTCATACCCACCTCCTTCAATCCAAGTAGCAAACTTTTTTCTGATGTAGTTATTACAGCTAAGCATATGACTTTATTTTTTAAAAGGGTTCTGCTGGTAGAACAGTTTGAAAACCACAGCGCCCTTAGCCTGGAATGCCTGTTCATCCATTCTTGGACTTACTAACTTCTACTCATCCTTCAGGTGTCAGTTTAAATGTCACCTGTTCAATGAAGCCCTCCTTACCAAACTCTCCACACAACTAAATTAAATCCCATTGTCACAGAGTTGATTCCAACTCTTAGTGACTCTTAGAGGACAGAATAGAACCACCTCACGAGATTCACAAGGTTGTAATCCACATCTTTCTCCTACAGAGCAATTGGTGGATTCAAACTGCCAACCTTGAGGTTAGCAGTCAACTGCTTACCCAGTGTAACACCAGGGCTCCTCCCACAATTAAATTAGACACCATCTTTTCTCCCAGAGTTTTATCATTTTCCCTCATAGCACTTAAAACAGCTGTATTTATTAATGATTTGTTTAATGTCTCTCTCCTCAACTTGCTGTGATTTAGAATCAACTGGATGACAGTGGGTTTGGGATTTTATTTTTGGCTTCCCCATGCCAAGCTTTAACAAATCTGTCTTGAGTACATACATAGTAGGTTCAATTAGAGGATAAAAGCTATAATTTTAAGGACCCCTGGTAGCATCGTGAACTATGAGCTGGCTGTTAACTTCATGGTCAGCAGTTCGAATCTACCAGTCACTCCATGGAAAAAAGATGAGGCTTTCTGCTTCCATAAAGATTTATAACCTCTGAAACCCTATACACAGGGTCGATATGAGTCACAGCTGACTCACTGGCACAAAACCACCACCACCACGTTTCAGTAATAATAATTCAAGAAATAATATGGATTGGTATTAATAAATGTTGTTAATAACAAATAATTATTTTAAATTACTTTGATACTTTTAACTATAGAGTAAAACAACTTACTGCTTTGAGTTAGCCAGATCTGCACTTGAATTTCCTCTCTGCCACTTACTAACTAGTTCTTTGGGCAAGTTCTCTGGCTTTTCTAAGCCATTGATCCTTCATATGTAAGATGGGGATAAAGTAGTTATGATAATTTGAGATAAATAAATTTATGAGATAATGTATGCAAATAAAATATATTTAAGTATCTAAGTTTGGAAATAGGGTTTTGGAAGCCCTTATCAGTTCAATTAACTGCTAACATAAAGTCACTCTGAGGTAGGGTGAGACTTAGTATGAGGAAGAGGAGCCCCAGAACCAGTCATACAGACAGGAGGCCATTGAAGGCTGAGGCAGAGACTCAAGTGATACATCTACAAGCCAAGGGATGCCAAGGACCACCAGCTGTCCATTCCAAGAAGCTATGTGTGTGCGTGTTAAGTGTGGTTGCGTCGGTTCCAGCTCATAGTGACCCTGTATAGGGTTTCCGACCCAGTTAGCAGTCCACTACTTATCCAATGGAGTCATGGTGTGGTGCTGTAGGATAAGCATGGGCCACAAGGTCAGTTTGAACAGCAAGGTCGTCGGTTCAAACCTACCTGTGGCTCCTTGGAAACCCTATACAGGGTCACT
>NW_006408941.1:41297-54085 GCF_000296735.1 Chrysochloris asiatica | reverse complement strand
AGTAATCATATCTGTGAAAAAATCTGACTTTAAAATAATTTTTTTAAACTACAAACTGCATTTTACTCTTTTTCCCATCTTACCTCCATCACAGCCATGGTTTATTTCTATATATCCCAGCTCATTTTCTAAAATGACTTTCTGTGTCTGTGCCGAAAGGTACTAGTACTCTATGACGAATTTTGAAAAGGGACCCTCTACAAATCTATGAACACTTAAACTGACGAAATCAATTCCAACTACAGAACTCTCACCCCCAAGCAAGCTGAAGCAGAGCAGAGCTCTGCCTCTTTCAATCTGACCAACTGGCAAAGGCAAGGATACTTCCACTGGCATTGCTGCAAGTACCAAGTCAAATCTGAGGGCATCAGTTATCTAATAAATATTTACTGATGTAAATTAAAATTAAGACTTAGGATTGAGGGAAAGACCTGAGATGCAAAGAAAATGAAAATTATTCTTGCTCTCAAGAAATTCATCACCCTTAAGATTGACAGAAAGAGATAGAAACATATTATGTGAAGGGGCTATAATTTGCTGCTGTTGCTGTGTGCCTGGAGTCGGTTCTGATTCATAGCAACCCATATAGGGTTTCCCAGAGCAGCTGGTGGGTTTGAACTGCCAACCGATGATTAGCATAGCCATCCAATGCTTATCCTACAGTGCTACACCAGGGTCCAGGGTGTGCAAAATACTAATGGAACACAGAAGAGGAACTGCCTGCCTTCAGAGGAAAGAGAAGGCTTCAAAGAGAGAAAATATGAGTTGACTATTGAAGGGAAAATAAGTTTGTCAGGTGGACAGGAAGTGGAAGGACCTCCTGTGCAGAATAAGGAGTTGGCATTTCTACTACAAGGTTTCCTTAGCACCGTTGTAGAGGGGTGGAAGTGGTAGTGGTGCATGGAACAGCGATAGATGAGACCAGTAAAGGCACCTCACTGGGTGGGATAAGAATGCTATGCTATATAAAGACACTTGTATTTTACTCTGAAAACAATGAAGAAAATTAAGAGAAATGTGTGTAGAAATGTGTGTAGAAAATGACAGCTTATCTGACACTATAAAGATAAATTTTATAAAACTTTAATGTCAGACATATGTGTGCATGTTGTTGTTGCTAACTGCCATTGAACTAGTTCCAATTCATAGCAACCCTGTATAGATAGTAGGTTTGAACTGTGGACCTTGTGGCTCACAGTCCAGTGCTGACCCAGCAGAGCCACACCAGGAGTCCTGTGTGTATACGAGGTTGCAAATAAAATGAATTTGTTACTATGGATCATGATAAAAAAAAAAAAAAAAAGACTGATACATAATGAGGTAGGTGACAAATAACTGACTAGATGTAAAGAGTGAGGAAAAGTCAAGAATGACTCCCAGGTTTTCCATGTGGGCGCCTAAGTGGATCACAATGCCCCTGATTAAGATAGGGAAGAGAGGAGGATATCTGCTTTTATCAAGTCCACGTGAGGATATGGAACAGCCCAGACAGTGACCTCTCAGCAATTTTCAGCAGCCACAATCAATACTAATCTTGTTGAGCAAAGACAAAGGGCACATAGTCATTGCAGCTGCAAGCTCACATGAATACACACAACTGATAAGGCTGTCTAAAAACTGGGGAGGTTCCAGAATATGATTTACACAGTTCTCAATCTCATACAAGGAGCCATAGGAGCACAGTGTCTAAGTGCTCAGTTTCTAACTAAAAGGTCATAGTTTGAATGCCCCAGTCACTATGTGGGAGGAAAGATGTGGTAGTCTGCTCACAGGAAGATTGACAGCCTTAGAAACCCCATAAAGTAGTTCTGCCCTGTACTACTGCGTCATTATGAGTCTCAACTGACTCAATAACAATGTGTTGGTTTTAGGGGCTTTACAAATCTCTATCACTTTAGATCCAGAGAGGGAGAGCAACTGTGTGCTGAAGACTGGGGGAAGGGGTACTGTAGGGGGCAGGCTTGTAGGGTATACCCTTTGGTTGGTTGATGATGCATGGAGGGGATTGTAACCATGGCAATGATACGATATATGATAGAATGAATGTAAAACTAATGTTCTCCCATGTAAACTATCATATAATTCACAATAAAACACTGAAAAAAAAATCTCTTATCAATAGAAACACTTTGGAATCAGAGAAGGCAGGCAGAGTAGGAAAAACATCAATACTTCCCTCCATGGAACTATTAACAGGATTTGAGAAACCTTGGTGCCTATTGTGAGAGGCAACAGGGAGTCACCACCTTTGCTAAGTCAAGTACATTCTCTGGAAAGCCCGCCACCAGCATTTAAAATTTTAATTGGGAGGGAGGGTTGCTTCTACTTTCATAACTTGTTTTGTAAGCCTTCCCACCTCTCCCTCACACCATCACCTATAGGGGGCACTTATATGCCAATCCCTCTATCTCTAACAAGTCTATTTAGTCTTATAATACTGAATTTGGATGTCCCTTGGTCAGTCTCCTGGAGCTTCAGACTAAGAGATCAGCGCTAGAACATACCTTCTCCATGGCCTTGTGGATCCAATACTCCTCCTAAGTCTTTTAGCCCTCAGAGAAGAGTTTTCCAATTCTTTTTAGAGGATCACAGCAAAACTGGGTCCCAGGTTGTGGAACAATATACACTTGTCTGGGGATATTCATCAGCTACACGCTCAATTTTATGATATAAGTAATTCTCAAAGTGAACACTGCATGGCTACCTATTTGCTACCCATGCTAGAGAATAAGATTCCCTAGGAACTGGATTGAACCTCAGCATAGTGATCCTGCTTGGTCACCTTAGAGCAGGTGGTGGGCCGGCAACGTCGGGCGCATGGGGTCCCCAGCTGATCTCCTTCCTCCCTGCCTTCCTCGGATGGCGGCTGTTTATGCTGGACGTGTGGCCAGAGACGGGTAAGGATCACGTGGAACCTCGGCTACTTGGGACAGAGACATTGCCATGCTGCAATGAGTCTCAATGACTGGTAAGACTGAGGAATTCGCACTGACCACCTAAGACAGGCAGCGTCCCTTAAACAATCAATAAAAAAGGAGGACTCAGATGCAGACAGCACAGATCCGGTCAGGAGGCCAAGCCCCTGTGGGCCCAAGCGTTGTTGACCGCCCAAACCATAGGCTCTGAGGATCAGACTCTAGCTACCTAGTAGACATAACAAACTGTCCCTCATCTGATTATTCAGTAATGCTTGTTAGTAATCTCATACGTGAGCCCTGGATATCCACAGACAAATGTAAAAACCTCCCCTAAAAGCCGAGACTGTAAATTCCAATAAGCCAAGTCCCCCCCGATCCAAAAAAAAAAAGCTAAAGAGGATAGAGAGAAACACTGTAAAATGATGATATATAGCGGGGATAATAATCAATGTAATGAAACAAGCTATATGAATGGTTGAATGTGAAGCTGATGATGTGCCCTGTAAACTTTCACTCAATGCAAAATAAAAACATTTAATTTAAAAAAAAAAAAAAAAAAAGTTTGTATTTGCTAAGAAAGAAAGAAAAAAAAAAAACTGGGTCCCACTTTTCTGGTATTTCTAGTACACTCCTCCACAATCCTGCCCAAGACACTACAGACCACTGGCTGTCCTCAAATACTCCATGTTCTTGTGCATGTTATTTCTTTTGCTCTAACATGCCCTTGCTTTCTGACAGAAATCCTACGCACCCCTTCACAGTGCACCTCAGCTGTCATCTCTACCACAGAACCACCCTTTATGCACCCACCCGACTCCAACCTAGATCGTCACACTTCTTGGGCTTCCACAGCATATGCTCACACTAGGGCACAGCATTTTGTTCATTCTCTCATCCATTACTGATGACAACAGTTAGGCCTGCTTTCCCCTAAGCTATGTTTCTTGAAGGTAAAGAGTATGTCATATTCTTCCTTCAAAGGCCCCACAGTCCTTAACATACAGTAGAGCCTCATTAAGAATTTGCTGACTCAAACTGAAAAGCTATTGATTCATTCCATCAGTGTCTCTAGATCAACAGAATTAAGGGAAGGGAAAAGGACAAAGTGGAGAACAAGTGTACATTTAAGCAAACCACTTCTCTCCTCGAACCAAACTGGTAGTGGTACTCCCCACTCTCAGAAATTAAACCAACTTCAGCACAAAGAACTAAAGCGGCATGGTTTGGAAATGGTGGCTAACTTAAAGAACTAGAAGTAGTTCCAAGGTTCTCCAGCTGCTGCTATTAGTAAGGTATTGACCTTGGGATGTGGTCACAGGGATTCTATATTTTCTTTTGCTATCCACTCCCTCTAACACTCTACGACCTGTAGCTATATGGGCAATAAAGAGTCTTTCATACAGGCACTGAATATTATCTTTGAGCTCCTATGGGAACAGCCTAATCCTCTTTTCAACCCTCCCACCTTTCCAGTGAATAATTCCACAGTGCCACCTCGGCAGTTTTCTCCTCTTGAAAAAGTAGTTTTCTTTTCAATATATCCAGCTTCCCTCTCTGGCCTTCCTCTCTAACCTTCTCCATTAGGAAAAATGGGTGGTAGCTTGCATTCTCGGCTGCCTGACTAAAGGACATGGCACATTTTAAAAAACTAATATGTACATGGGGTCCTGGTGTAGCACTGGACTGCTAACTACAAGGTCAGTAGTTCAAACCCACCAACTGATCCTCAAAAACCCTATACAGGGTCTCTATGAGATGGAATCGACTCAAGAGTGCTTAACAATATATAGATAATTCCACCTACTAAGCATTTTGATAGTTGTGCCTTCTCCATAATCCCATGAGCACTACATACTCACATATATTAGAGAACTTAATTAGTCATTCTAATTTGTAAATAACTATTTCATATGCCTTATCTCCCTCACTAGACCGTGAGCTTCTTCAGAACTATCCCTAGTTCCTAGCAAAGAGGCTGGGAAATACTGTGCACTCAGTAAACTATCAGTTTGAAAAAAAAAACCAGCATAAAATAAACTACCATCTTAGGTCCTTGAGCCAATCTCCATGACTATGTGAGTTCAGTAGAAGAAACATTTCAGAGGTGATCAGAACCAAAACATCTTTATAGAGTAGCCAGTCCTGTGATGCAAAGTCTCAGCTGAAGGCAGTCTCAAACAAGGCTCCTTTTGACAAGGCAGCCATTCCCCACGTTCCTCAGATACTCACTATGGTCAGAGTAGTAAACTTAGTTCTCCAGAATTTACTTTCCCAAGATCTGGCAACTCAATAAATACATTCCCCAGCCCCTACTTCAACGTCTCTCCTATATCCTTCTGACCTTTAATAGTGGGTAATATTAGGTGAAAAATTGATTTTTTTTGGCTACTTATTTCACAGCTGAAGAAAAAATATACTGTTTAAGGTGTTAAATATTTTTACATGCAACAAATCTAGTATGAATCTAACCTGTATGCACATTTTAGAGGTACAGGCGTAAATGTCAGTGCTATAATTTGTTATAGGTTTCTGATGACCAGCAATGAATATGACCACAGATTCTTACAATTCAAACCACTTTTACGTAAATGTGAACTTTCCTAAAACACCCCAAAAAGAGAACTTTCCATCTAAGCTCATGGAGTCTCTTAGAGATACTGATAGCACTGTCCACTGAATTAGGTGCTCTTTGAGGAAATCCTACAAATATTAGTTTCTTTCTGAGACTAAGCTTTGACCTTTATAAAAATGTGCTTCAAGACACCAGTTATGAAAATGAAAAAAAATAGTTTGTAATGACTTAACAACTGCCATTTCATAGAATCAGCCTTGCTGACAGCTATACCTTACAAGTCAGCAGTATTTAAAACAAACAAACAAAAAAAAAACATTTGGTAATTTTACTTAAAATTATGAACTTACCAGACATGAAGTAGGGTTATAAGAAACCATGAATTGAACGTATCAGGAATCTGACACCCTAGAAAATAACAATAAAGTATAAATATGTGAGGACTAAGAGGAAGTATACTATGTGTTAAATATTGGAAAGAATTTGTTCAGCTAAAATACACAGCAGCTATAGTGCTCTGTGATTATGCTATTAGAGATGGACAATGGTACCACAGGGCAAGAGCATTGACTGCAGTCAGCTAGCCAACCATCTTGTTCTAGTCCCATTATACTTTGCTCTATGGCCTTAGACAAATCATTTCTTCCTGAACCTCTGTTGTTTCACTAGTTTAACGTGGCCTAGGAAATCCTTCCTTGTCTTGAATTCTTATTAAAAAACTAGGCAGACACTATTTCATCTATCTCACTTAAGCTTAGGCTTTTTCACTTGAGCCCATCTGAGAAGTCTCAGTCCTTCTAGTCTATGTGTGGTGCTGTACGATCAGTACCGGACTGCGAACCATACGGTTGGCAGTTCAAGCCCACCAGCTGCTCCTAGGAAACCCTATACAGGGTAGCTATGAGTCAGGATTGACTCAACAGCATTTAACAACAACAATGTGCTATGGAGATCTCAGTGTGTTCAACGAGTTACTCACAGGAAATGACCAGGAAAAAAAAGTAAGGCTTTAGGGGACTGGGCATAATAAATAAGAAAGCAGACCATATCTAATGAAACAAAAACTGGGCAGGCAGGGCTTCTCAGTTTTAAATTTCACAAGTCATCCAAGCCTCTCCAGTCTCAGATCTCTAAAAAAGGACTGGCTAAGGGCCTCTCACTGAATGTGCCTCTTTGTTACATGACAGGAGACAAAGCTGGAGCAAAAGAATGAAGAAAAAAAATAATTAATGAGATCTGGGCCCTTCATGTAGAATCTGTCCTTTGGGGCAATAACTTAGGAATAAATGATATCTTCTGCCTTTTAGCTATCAGTGAAATAAACAATACACTAGATGAGTGGTACACATCCACCGAGGTGGACTGCCACTGTGTCTGCAACAATGTGCTCACACATAACAATTGTGAGGGTTGTGCAGTACTGGGTAGTGTTTCAATCTGGGCAGTGTGCATGGGGTTGCTATGTATCGGAGCGGCTCAATGGCACCTAGCAACAACAGGAGATAAAACACAGGACAGGACCTCTGTAACGTAAGGCCCAAAATGACAAAACCAAGTGCTGTTGAGTCAATTCTGGCTCATGGCAAACTCCATGGAAGTCAGAATTGTGCTCCTGAGGCTGTGATCTTTGAAAACCAAGCCTTTCTACTGAAGCACCTCTGGGTGTGTTTGAACTGTCAACTAACAGTTTAACCCTTTGCACCACCCAGTGACTCCTGAGGAACATGAACAGCACTACTAATAATAGTGAGTCGTGGTGTGGTGCTGTAGGATAAGCCCTGAACAACCAACCTTCTCAGAAATCCTATACAGGGTCACTAGGACTCAGAACTGACTTGGTGGCACTTGACAATACCAATAATAATAAAGAATGTAATTCATTGTGGGCTTACTATGTGCCAGGCATTATATAGTTGGTACTTTACATGCATTAACTTAATGAATCCTACCAAGAACCTTATGGGGTGGGTATTAAAATACCCCATTTTACAGGTGAGAAAACTTTTAGGACAATTGCTCAAGGTCATGCAGTTATGAACTAAAACAACTGGCATCAAATTCAGATGTACTTGATTCCTAACACTATACTCATAATCACTACTCTGCTTCTATGCCTATAATATCAATATCAGAAACTAACATTCACTAAGGGCCCATATGGATGCCAGGCTACTGTTAGTCATGTTAATACAGATCTCACTTAATCCTTACTTTAATGCTGGAGTCAGGCATTATAACCCCCATTTTAGAGATAAGGAAATGGACTCTAAAAGGCCACATAATTTCACGCAGAACAGGGGTTTGAATTCAGATGTGTCACAAAGTGACACCAAAATACTCTAGTGAGCTTACTGGGTGGTGCCCAGCAGCTGTCAGTGGACTTCCTTTCAGAGCCCAGCAGGAGAGAGGTAAGGCTGGCCTGGCCAGCCATATAGCTATTAAGACACATGCCATCTGAGAGCAGGCCAGCCACTCTCCACCTAGAACGAGAATAGCCATGAGAAACTCTCAAGCCCGGATACTGAAGTTGGGTCTTTTTTGGAGGCTAGAACAAAACATTAAAAAGAAAAGTTTTCTTGGAAGTCTGTCTTTCAATTTGGAAAATGAAATTTGGCCGCTTCTAAAGGACAATCTGTTCAATTGCTACCTCTACATCAAAGCTTCTCAGCAGCCTCCAGGAGCTTTTCCAATTTTCTCAGAGAAGGAATCAGTTCTTGGGCTGAAAAGCACAGACAGGCAGGCCAGCAGCTGGACTTGGGTCACAATTTTCCCTTCAGGGGGTCAATTCGGAGCTGAGGATAGGAAAAGAGCTAGCTTTGTAGCCATGAGGGGCAGAACAGAAACCCACAGGGTTGTGTGCCATCAAGTTGATTCCAAGTCACAGAGACCCTATAGAACACGTAAAACTACCTCATAGAGTTTCTAGGCTTGAGTTATGGTATTGGAGGAGAATACTGAAAGTGCCATGGGCTGCCAAAAGAACCAACAGACCCATTTTGGAAGACGTGCATCCAGAGTGCTCCTTGGAGGCCAAGATGGCCAAACTTCATCTCTCATACTTCGGATACATTGTCAGGAGGGATCAGTCACTGGAGAAGGATATCATGTTTGGTAAGGTGGAGGGTCAGAGCACAAGAGGAAGACCCCAAAGCAGCAGCATTGATGAATTCAAGCATGGCAACAGTAGTGAGGTTGGCCCAGGATCGGGCAGTGTTTTCGTTGTGCTGCGTATAAGATCGCTATGGGTTGGTACCGACTCGATGGCACCTAACAACAACAACAATCTTTAAGAAGCAAACTGCCACATCTTTTTACCGTGAAGCATAATGTGAGTTTGATCCCCCAACCTTTCGGTTAGCAGCCAAGTGCTTATCCACTGTACCACAAGGTCTCCTGATCGACAGCGCAAAGCCTTAAAAAAAAAGGATCACTAAACGTTGACTCTAAGCAAGGCAAAAATACAGCAGATTACGCAGATCAATGAAATGTCTTTACTTCAAAGACTCTGCTACAGTCTTTTGTCATGACTGCACTCTTCCTCCAATGCAAATTCATTTTAATACGTTATATTCTGAGGCTTTTTGCAAACCCTAGGTGAAAGAAATAATTCATTCCTGCTATTTGGAAGACAGTATTAACACAGTTTCGTAATTCAGGCTTTGAAACCAGACTGCCTCATCCCAATCCTTGACTCTAACTCTTTAACTGCTATGTGACTCTGGGTAAAGTTATTTAGTCTCTCAGTGACTCCGTTTTCTTCTTGCAAAAATGAAGATAACAAAGAGAATCACCTTATAAAGTTTTTGTGAAGACTGAAATTTTTAGCACAATGGTTAACACTGTACTCAACAAATCTGTCTTAGAAGAACCACAGCCAAAATGCCACTTAAAAGTATGTATGGCAAAACTTCCCCTCTCTTATTTTGGGCATGTTGTCAGGAGGGACCAGTCAGTCCCTGGAGAAGGACATCATGCTTGGTAAAGTGGAGGGTCAGCAAAACAGAGCAAGTCCCTTGACAAGATGGACTGACACAGTGACAACAACAATAGGCTCAAACATAACAATTATGACGTTGGTGCAGGACCAGGCAGTGTTTCGTTCTACTGGCCATATGGTCACTATAAAGGTCACTATAAATTGGAAGCAAATCAATGGCACCCAGCAATAATAATAAATACTGGGATCCCTGGTTAGTACAAATAGTTAACATGGTTGACTGCTATACTCAAAAATGTATACAAGTTTGAGTCCACCCAGATAAGCCTCAGAAGATAAGTCTGGCAATCTACTTTTGAAAAATCAACCACTGAAAACCATATAGAATACAACACTCATGGGCCACAACGAGTTGAAGTAGACTTGAGGACAACTTGGTTGTTTCCCCCCACCTAAAAAAAAATTAGCTATTGTTTTTCACTGAATTATTTACACATGAGGGTTTAAATTACCCTTTAACAAACTCATTAGTTACTTAAGATTATGTCAGTAATGAGACCAAGATTTCCCCTCTAACCACTCATTCAGAAGTCATTTACTAAGAAGTCTCTGCTCCAAGGCAACTAGTGTTTTAGGGGCTAAAGACAAAATGGTCCACAGACAACACTGTACAATTAAACACAAGCTTTGTTTATAGTTGATTTGCCACCTTTGCACTAAAGTAATCTTCCTAGAAAAACCAATCTCCGAAAGACCAGTCAACAAAGCACTGCATGCTCACAGGAAGCACATTCATTTATGCCACAAATGACATCATCAGAACATTTTGGAAACAATGGGTTGGTTGTAAGGTATCTCACCAGTCAAAATCTCAAATATCCAGCTTTCTGGGTCCTAGACTATTGAACACATTGGTTCTGAGATCAAAAGACTCTCTAACTCTGCCAGTTTATGGAGGCCTGCCTAAAGCCTTGACAGCTAATGTTTGCCAAAGCACCTCTGTAAGTAAACAACTTTCTTTTACAGTCTTCCTGAAGGGAGGTGAAAGGATGACAATGGCCAGCTCCCTGAGGCTCTCTATTCTTTTAGAAAATTACTGAAACTTTCAGGACTATACAAGTTCAAAAATACTAAAAATCCAAGTGAGCAATGAATGACCACTTTAAAGGTCTAATTTTGACAAAAGATATATACAGTCTCTTCTCTTAACCCCAAACCTGTCAAGTCTCTTACTTAAAACTCACGCTGCAGAAATGCCAGACTCATTCATTTATAGTCCTTATCTTCTGCCTCCAGAAGGTACACTCCAGATTGGTTTCCTTTTTATTCACTAGCCACAGACAAACAAACCACTTTGGTTTGATTTTAAAAATGTAATCCACCCAAAAACAAAAAAGTCATGCCACAATGGAGCATAGTGCAGATGAATTTGTATTGGTCTTAAAGGCAAGCCTAAAATTGAGAGCTAAAGTAAGACTGTAGCTGCTAAATACAGAACAAAATTTCACGTTTTCATGGACTCCAGATTTTCTGAAGTCATGGAGGGTGGATGAACCCTAAAACTACTGCCCTGACATCATCTTTAAATCTTAAACCAAAAATATCCCCTGTCCTGAAGTCTTCTTAAAACCAGACAATTGTTTAAATTAACTAGTAAAAAACATCTTCCTTGAGCATTACGCTCTTTTAAGAATTATCTATATGGGGTCAAATTGACAACAGCAACTCAAAAATCCAGATGTTGCCGTTGTTAAGTGTTGTTGAGTTAGTTCTGATTGATAGCGACCCTATATAGGGTTTCCGAGGAGCAGCTGGTGGGTTTGAACTACCGACCTTGTGGTTCACAGTCCAGTGATGATCTTAGAGCGCCACACCAAGAGTCCAGAAATTCAGATAAAAACTAAGAAATTTAGATATGTTTATGATAATGAAGGAGGATGACAAAAGCTGCACAACCTGAAGAACATAACCAGTGACTAAATTCTACATGTAGAAACTGTTGAACTGACGTATGTTTTGCTTTAAATATTCTCAACAACAACAAACCAAAATTTAGTAAAAAACAAAAACAGCATGTTGCTACTTAAAAATGTACTGGGGTCCCGTAGATAACTACTCTGAAGGACACAAATAGGACAATGGCCACTCTCTGGAAAATTTAAATATCAGTCTGTAATAGAACTCTCTTTTATAACATAATAAAATGCAAAAATAGTAAGATGGATTACAATGTCTGATTTGCAGCTATTGAGTGGGTTTTCACATTCCTTTACAAGCAATAAGTTGTAGTGGAAAACTCCCTGGATTTTAAACCACATAATGGAGGTTCAAAGCTTGGCTATGCAACTTTGTACAAGTCATTTAGTCTCGGAACATATTTGAAAACAATACAAAAATGAAAGTAATAACACATGATCTTCTGATCCATTAAGGTTTTGTATTTCTTAAAGGAGATATATGTAAAAGTACACTATGAAAATATGAACTATATAGTGCATAATTGTAATACTTTTTATAAATTTTTCTTATGTTTTATAAATAGCTTACCAAAGACTATGAGGTAAAACATGATATACTAACTTAAACATTTTTAAAGTTTAATTATTCAATACTATATAATAAACTCAAGAATTTTCAATAAGACAAAGATAGCTAGGCAAACATCCTTATAAAATAATAACTATTAATTTCTGAGCTATTTATTGAATTGAGAATTAAATATGTATCTGATTAAAAGGTTTAAAAATTCAGATGAAAAATACCTAAGCACACAGATTTTAAATGTCACTTAAGAAAAAATAATTTTCTTCATCAGGCAGAGAAAAGTATTTTCTCTTTCTGACTAATGTCTCCTAAACCAAGAAATTCTTAGAGGCTACTGGACTGCTAACCACAAGGTCGGCAGTTCAAACCCACCAGTAGCTCCTTAGACACTCTACACAGGGTCACTATGAGTTGTAACCAATTCAACGGTACTTATGACCAACAACTAAGAGGAAGAAAGTTTTCCTTCCTGGTTATGAATGCATAAGAAATGTTAAGCATGTTCAAGTCGGTTCCACTTCATAGCGACTCTGTCCAGTGTTTCATCTTTCTGCTGCAAATCACCTAGTGGGCTTCAACTGCTGACCTTGTGGTTCACAGTCCATTGTTTATAGAAGGTACTTAACTTGTTGTTGTTATTGTTGTTGTTAGGTGCCATCGAGTCGGTACTGACTCATAGCGACCTTCTGCATAGCAAAATGAAACACTGCACAATCCTGGGCCAACCTCACTACTGTTGCCACGCTTGAATCCATCAATGCTGCCACTTTGCCTATCCATCTAGTTTGGGGTCTTCCTCTTTTTCTCTGACCCTCCA
>NW_006408941.1:19736-21550 GCF_000296735.1 Chrysochloris asiatica | reverse complement strand
TTTGGGCCTCGGGCGTGTGGGTTGAGCCTAGGGTGGGCGGTTTGGGCCTCTGGGGGCCTGGGCATCAGTGACCGGGCTGCAGGAGGGTTGGGCCTCAGGCGGGTGGTTTGGGACTCAGGGGGCCTGGGTATCAACATCTGGGCATCGGGCGGCTTGGGCCTCAGCGGGCAGGTTGGGTGGATTGGGCCTTGGGGCCTGTGCCTCGTGGACCAGGCTGAGGGCAGGTTGGGTCTCAGGGGTACTGGGCCTTGGCAACTAGGCTAGGCGGTGGGTTTGGCCTCCAGGGCTCTGGGCCGCAGCGACCTGGCTACATGGTGGGTTGGGCCTTGGGGGCCCTGGGCCTCGGTGGCGACCGGGCTGTGGACCGCCTGGGCTGCGATGCGAATAAGCGTTTTTGCCCTTGGTTGGGCCTAGGCTTTTGTGACCAGTCTGTGGGAAGGTTGGGCCTCAGGGAAGGCCTTGGCCTCAGTGGGCAGGCCTGTGCCTTGGGTGTTCCTGAGCCTTGGCGGCTTGGCAGAGGGCTGGTCTAGGCCGGGGCAGTAGAGGGCTGGGGGTAATGGCTGCAGAGAGGTCGTGTCCATATTTGATGACGTAAAAAATGCCTCTCTCAGTCTCTCTGTACCGTGGGTACCCCGAATTTCCTGATATCCGCGCCCATATCCCTCTCTATTTGTTCGGCTTTGTTAGTTCATGTTTCCTTTTCTCTGGAAATGCAGCCTTCTAAGTGGGGTTGCTCTAGCCCTGCATTCCAAGGTCTGCAGGGGATAGAGGCACTCGCCGGCACAGGTGCGGAAGCGGGAGCCGCTTGCAGGCAGGCAAAAGCTGAAAATGCCTGTAATTCCTCAGCAATTTGATCTTTTAAAAAACGAGTTCAGAATGTTGAAATATAAGATTTTATGTTTGTTTAAAGGCTGTCTGTCTGCTAGACAGAGGTTTCTTATGTGCGATTCCGTCCCCTTTCCCCGAGCCTGTCCTGAGCTGCCTGGACAGGGAAGCACCGGCTCTCCTCCTCCCAATTAAGTATCTCTAATTAAGCTTTTTTTAAAATTACATTTGCTCCTCGAATACCTGAGAAGAACAATCCTATTAATTTCTCTTTTCCAGGCAGAACACCCACCCCCATTGACGTCAACCATTCCTCATTTAACATGGTTTCTAAAGCATTCACAATGCTCAAGGTCCACTTCTGAATGTATTCCAGTTGTCAGTGTGCAGAACAAGAATAGTTTTGAGGGGAGGAGAGCTTTATGCTAACATGGAAAACTGCCTATTCTGTGACATGTGGCTGAAACTGGTAAATGCAGTCCTTATCTTATCTGATAAAATAAACATCACATACACATCACATAAACAGGATAAATCATAAACATCAATATCTTAGGCATTAGTGAGCTGAAATGGACTGGTATTGGCCATTTTGAATCTGACAACCACATGGTTTACTATGCCAGAAAAGACAAATTGAAGAGAATGGTGTTGCATTCATTGTCAGAAAGAACACATCCAGATCAGTCATGAGGTACAATACAGTCGGTGATAGGATAATATCCATGCGCCTACAGGGAAGACCAGTTAATACCACTATTATTAAAATTTACACACCAAAACCACTAAAGCCAGTGAGGATGAAATACAAGAATTCTACCAACTTCTTCAATCTGAAATTGATCAAACATGCAATCAAGACATATTGATCATTGCTGGTGATTGAAATGCAAAGGTTGGGAGCAAAGAGGAAGGATCAGTGATTGGAAAATATGGCCTTGGTGATAGAAATGATGCTGGAGAACGCATGATAGAATTCTGCAAAACCA
>NW_006408941.1:15556-18781 GCF_000296735.1 Chrysochloris asiatica | reverse complement strand
GGAGAAAAGATTGAAGTTGTCAAGGACTTCATTCTTCTTGGATCAACTATCAACATTCACAGAAGCAGCAGTCAAGAAATCAAACAATATATTACATTGGATCAGGCAGTGTTTCGTTCTGCTGTGCATAAAGTCGTTATGAGTTGGTACTGACTCGATGGCACCTAACAACAATGACATCAACAATCTTATTTGATATTGCTACGCAGCATAATGAAATAGACTTATGATATCTGAATAAGAAAATAAAAGAGACGCTGAAAATCCTAAATAAGAAAAATGAAACTACACATAGATATGTTATAGAAACACCCGTCTAAGAAACAATTATATTGGTCTCTATCCACATGTAGCAAAAGAGAATGGAAGACAATCAAAGGCTCAAAAAAGAAATTAACAGTCTGTGGGAATAACCCACATGAACCTCTTCAAATCTTAGACCAATGAGAATTTGAATGGTGCCTGGCTATCTCTAACAAATGTTCTGAAGGGGCACGGGACAAAGTCCAAGATAGTATGGGAGAAAGATGTAGATCAAGACTCAAATTCTTGAAAAAACAAAACAAAAAAAGATCAGACCTACTAGTTGATAGTCTAGAAGAATTCCTGAGCCTATCGCCACCTTTTGAACTTGGAATTGAAGCTATTTTTGCAGTCAAATAATTATAAAACAGACAATATCACCCATTAAGTAATGTACCCCCTTAAACAATTAACAAAACAAGGACAAACAGTCAACAGTTAGCCCAAAGTAAAAAGATAAGAAGGAAAGGGAAGCTAGATCAATGGAAACTAACAGAATGGAAATAATAATAATAATGCTGATACAGTATAAAACTTGTAACCAATAGCACATAACAATTCATATAAAAACTATAGGGGAACCTGATTTGCTGTATAAACTTTCACCTAAAATACAATAAAATATTATTTGGAAAAAAGAAATGTTATAGAAGAAGGTGGAGAAAGATGGTTGATACTGCTGATGTGGACAGACAAGCAGGTACTTTATTCCCTAATCAAATATATGTGAAAACAAAAAGTTCAGAGAATTTTGCCACTGCAATTCAATACAGGTATTCAGCCATAGTTTTCTGAGTCAACACTGTTGAAAGGGCTCTGGACCTGTTTTTAAATGAAAAGTTACACCTACAGCTCTCCCTCTAAATTATACTAGAATGTCATACACACTTTGATGTTTTCATATCTCAAATTAAAATATGATCGTAGACACTGCCACATCACAAAAGATTTTTTAAATGCAAACATTAAAGACTTAATTGAGGTCACAAGGGAACCAAAAATCAGAGACTAATTTAAGCTAAAACAGTGAAGGAATTTTCCTGATGATTTAGTAATCCTACAAATAATGGCCAACTTTTCCTCTTGAATCATGAAAAAACAGACTAGCGAAAGCATATGGTAGCAACGAAATAGAAATGAATTAACAAAAAATAAATAAAATAGTACATTTTTCTTTTTGGTACTTAAATCTCTCATGTAATTTGTCTTTCTGTTTTCATTTCCCTCCTCTTTAATTTCTCATTTTTAAGCCAAATTCATATTTTAAGTTTTTAAATCTAAATGTCAAATTAAAACTTCATTTTCAAATAAGAATAATTCTAGTTGATAACATTACCAAATATGTCAACAATTATCAACTGTTAATCAACTAAGATTTATAAAGACAACTGACATAAACTTTTTTTATAATTAAGAACGCATTTCATAACCTAAGCATCTCAAGAACATCACTATTATCTAGTACATGTGACTTCAAGAAGTTCACGTAAAAACAGAATTAAAGGGACTTCCGGCAAGATGGCAGACTAGGCAGACGTACTACAACAAAGATAAAAGAGACCAAATGAAACAGACACAAATGAAAATCCTGGACCCCTGAACTTCAGAGGAAAAGTTAGAGAAGTGGACTCAGTGCTGGCTGGAAAAAGCAGGTGAGTGGAGATAGTGAGAGAGGGAGACTGACTAATGAATGGCCAGCCAGATGCAGCACAACCATCTTGAACTTTTGCGAGCAGTTTTAGTAACAGAAGGCGGCCTGACATAGCAGATTCACATAGGTGATGGGAAAAGGGATTTCTTCTTTTCCCCACTAGTGACCAGAGGTGTTTTCAACTCCCATCCTCATCTACCCTCAGTGTAGACCCTGATTTCTGGGAGTTTAGAGCCACCTGGTTGTGAGCTGTGCCAGTGTGAGGCGAAGCGGCTGTGCCTGGATTCAAGCAGACTTGGCTCCAGACCTACAGAACCCACAGAGCCATCAAACCAACACTGTTGTTGTTGTTATGTGCTGTGGACTAGGTTCCAACTCATAGTGACCCTGCATAGGGTTTCCAAGGCTGTAAATCTTTACGGGAACAGAAAGCCTCATCTTTCTCCCACAGAACAGCTGGTAGCTTCGAACTGCTGACCGGGCAGTTCACAGCCCAATTCGTAACCACTATGCTACCGGAGCTCCTTAAACCAACATTAGTCTAGCCGAAATCCTCATAATTAGTCAATCTGCCCCCAGGTACCCTGTGGTTCTAACAGACAATGAAAACAGCTTCATCAAGTTACTCCACAAATTACTTCTGGATTAAGTGCCGAATACAGATAACCTAGGCCTATAGTTAAGTAATTCAATCTGGAGCCAGGAACTCCACTTTCACATCCTGCAGGCAAATACCTCATGAGATGGTTGGCTGATAGGAGTTTTCTCTTCTCTGGGCCCAACTGCTGCATTGGTGTTTTTAGCGTTTTCCTATTATTTCATTTGTTTCTTCTTTCCATCCCCTTGAATTTTATCCTTTCTATCTCTCCTTTTGTTTGTTCTTTTCTTCTATTTCTCATTTCCCTTTTCTTTTCTTTTTTTCCTTTTGAGCTTTCTTTACTACTCTCTACTCTTGGTTTTCATCTTCCCTATCCCTGGTTTTTCTAAAGGTACTTTTTTTTTTTTTTAATTTCCCCTTATTTTTCTCTTCTATAGGCCTATTTTCCTGCCCTCTTTTTTCTTATCAGATATTAAACTTTTTCTTGTTGCTGAATTTTTTATTTCTTTTTTTCTCCATTACTATTTTCTCTTTTCATTGTTGGCTACTTGTTTATTCTGTCTTACTTTCGTGCGTGTGTGTGTGTGTGTGTGTGTGTGTGTGTGTGTGTGTAGGAGGGGTTCTCCTCTTTCCCACCCGACAAAAGACAGCTACAGTGCCATACAGGCCAGCC
>NW_006408941.1:11801-14291 GCF_000296735.1 Chrysochloris asiatica | reverse complement strand
GACTGTCACAATTGTAAAGGTTGAAATTTTGTAACAAAAAAAGGGGAGCGGTTAATCATACAGTCCAGAAACAGAGGACCCTAGGACCATCAAGAGAGGAATGCACAAATAGAATGTGGGACCTTATCCAGAGAAACAGCACCAGAGATGGAGGCAGAGATGGGGGCATGGAGAGTGGGAGCGGCTGAGGACTGTAGATTTATCAACTAAGAAGAGAAGGACTAAGAATTGGTGGCCAGGAGCAGACTTGCAGAATGTGCCCTTTGGAGATGTAAATTATTATATATGCCTGAGTGGGGGGAAAAAAAAAGAATGACATTTAGGTACCTTCAAAGGATTGACAGAAAGATTGAGGTGTAAAGAGAACACAGAAAAACTTTACAATAATTTAGGAAAACACTACAAGACAAAAGACAAAATAAATGCAAATTTTGAAGCAATACAAAACCTGCAACTAGAAATCCTGATTAATACTAAGTTTCAGAAATGGACAATGTATTGAAAGGGTAAAGGAGTAGGCTTAAATCAATGGAAGTCTGAATTGATGAGCTTAATGAGAAGTCTCTCAATACTAGAATGCTAAAATAAAAATTTTTTAAGTCTGCAAAAAGCCTAAGAGTCATATGTATGATATAATCTTTATATCAATGACAAAAAAATTCCACAAAAAAACCCCAGCTACTAGAACTGCTTATGTACAAATACCTCATCACGGGATTTGGTTCTTTAATCTGAAGGTTCAGGGTCATGGTTTCATGAGATGCCTCAGTTAACTGGCCTAATAATGTGCTTAGTGCTTCTGTTCTACCTCCTACTTTGTTGAGTAAAGCTAGGGGTTTTAAAAGATTGAACGTAGCCATTAAAGGCACAATTGGTCTCCATACACCTGAAACAACAGAAGGAGAGTCAGGAATAGGATCCCGATTCTATAGTATGTGGCTAATTGCCTCCATAAACAACTTGTCTCTTTGTCATGAGACCAGAAGAACTAAATGGTGTCCAGCTACCATTACTGAATGTTTTAATCAAAGATTCCATAGAAGAGTCCTGATCAAAATGGGGGAAATGCAGAATAGAATTTCAAATTCTTATAGACGCTATACAATTTCTAGAAACATACGGCAGGGGCCTGTAAAGCCCAGTCTTACAGCTATATCTGCTACTGAGATACTGCCAAAGAGCCAGGTTAAAGAAGGAAGAGTATTTCAGTCCTATAAGTTATAAAGATCCGATTTGAGGTGGGGAAAGGACCAGATACACATTTTGAGGTGCTCAAAAATGACATATGAATCACATGAAAACAAAACAAAAGTTTTCAAAATCTATGAAAAGCAGAGAGGACACAATCCAAAAGGAAAAATGCAAAGAAATTAAAGAACTTTACCCATTTACTGTATTTCAGAGGTCCGGTGAATCCCATGGCTTCGATGAGCTTCGTGAAGGCACCCACCTTCTCCTCGACAGGCTGTGGGGAATCTTTGGTAGTAAGAAGCTATTTCAACAAAGACAAGGGGACCAGAATTAGTCACAGAAAAAGTTTTTTTTTTTAAATTGCATTTGTTCCTCATTAAGTCCCAGGGTATTTGAATTCCTTAAATGCTTTTTATCTACCTAGAAAGTTTAATTTTCATTTTTTAAAAGGCATCATATCACTCAATTAAAAAACATCTGGAACTCTATCTAACAGATATCCATCCTCCTGAGTAACATGCCCAGAAAATGATAAATATTTGGGAAATCAGAATAATTTTAAGGACAATTGTGGTGGGATAATTTGAGAAAAGACAGCAAAAATGATTGCACAACTTGAAGAATGTTATATAATGTAACACGCATATCACTAAAGCATACACATAAAAATTGATGAAAACTGCATGTTTTGTTGTATGTAAGAGAGGACTTCACAGAGTTTATAGAAAACAGAATTTAAAAATAAAGAAAGTTTTCATGAACTTTTTGAAGACCCCTCACACATCACCATAAAAATAAATTACATGGAATTGTAATCATGGCAATGAAATGATATTTGAAAGAATGAATGTAAAACTAATGTTCTCCCATGTAAGCTATCACATAATTCACAATAAAACATTAAAGAAGAGAGAGAGAGAAATACTGCATAGGACCACTACGGTAAAAGACTAAGAAAAAGAACCCATACTAAAGGGGGGTGAGTGAGGGGAAGGAGGGGAAGGTAGAGCACAGGGCAGGGATTAGACACAGGAAAGTTTGGGTGCTGGAGAGGGGGCCAATATACAAGAAGGGAGAGGGGAATGGAAGAACAAAGCAGATGGGAGAACAATTAGGCAAGTTTGAATGGGCTAAGTGGGACAGAGGTAAAGAATGATGTATACACAACCTTGGAACTACAGGGCTCTGGGATACAGAGATTGAGACATGGTTGGAATGGGGAAAAAGGGGGAATAATGTTAAGATGCTTGGCTGTCTTTTGAATCTTGGTTATCCTTGCATACCATTATGAAATAGACA
>NW_006408941.1:7310-10456 GCF_000296735.1 Chrysochloris asiatica | reverse complement strand
TAGAATGAATGTAAAACTAATGTTCTCCCATGTAACCTATCACATAACTCACAATAAAACATTAAAAATAAATAAATAAATAAATTACATGAAAAGAAATAATCTTAAAAGAAAATCTGGACTCCATATCCCAAAGAACAATTCTGAGAAAAGGAATATCTATGTTTATTGACATAATAAGAAAGAGTAAGAAAAATTCTATGCGAAAATAGTCAAAAATCATTCCAAATTCTAGATTCCATGAAAATTTGAAATTCTGTTCTGCATTTCCCTAATAGTAATCAGAATTATTTGATGGAGTCTTTGATAAAAATGTTCAGTAATGGTAAGCAGGCACTATACAATTCTTCTGGTCTCACAGTAGACATAGTTGTTCATGGAGGCAGTTAGACGTATGTTCCATTTCCTTCTCCTATTCTGACTCTCCTTCCATTAATGCGCCAGGTAAACAGAGACAAACTGCTGTATCTTAGATGGCCATTTGCAACTTTTTAAGACCCTAGGTACCAAGCAATGAGTTAGGAGGTACAATAGAAGCACTAAACACAGTATTAGGTCATTTAACTGAGACGTCTCTTGAAACCATGATCCTAAATCTCCAAACTAAAGAACCAAATCCCACAAGGTGTTTGGTTATACATAAGCAACCTTGGCAGCTATGAATCCCTAAAACTATTGTCCTGAGATATTCTCTAAAACATAAAACAAAAATATCCCCAAATCTTCTTAAAAACCAAACAACAGTTTGTTGTTGTTGTCGTTAGAAGCCATCAAGTTGGTACCAACCCACAGCGACTTTCTGCACACCAGAACAAAACACTACCAGTTCCTGGGCCAATCTCACTATTGTTGCCATGCCAAAGTGGCAGCATCAATGGGCTCAAACAACAGTTTAGCTTAACTAATAAAGAATGTTTACCTTGAGCTTTGTATTCTTTTAAGATCTATCTGCATTAGATCAAACTGATAACAGCAACTCAAAGATTAAATAGAAACCTTAGAGGTAATGAGTTTACATAAATTGGGGAGAGACATCTCAGAAAAGGAGGCTGAGGATTGGTGGCACAACTCCAAGCAGGTCATCAATGTCACTGAATTGTACATGTAGAAATTTGTTGAATGGGTATATGCTCTGCTGTATATATCCTCAATAACAACAAAAATAAAGTAAATGTATTTACTAAAAGTCATTCAAAACCATAAACAAAGCAAGCAGCCACTAAATATTTTTAAATTCTTATATTCTTTAATAGAAAAGTTTTATTAAGATTTATATAGAAGAAAAGAATTTTGAAGCTTGCAAATAAACTCCACGGAAAACATAATACTAACACAATGCTAAAGCAGTTTATCTAACCAATAAGAAACCCTCCAAAGGTTAAATATAACTTTATTTTTAACATGTAATTCATGAAGTCCTTTTCCTCTGATGAGCATTCCAGGTAAGACAGCAAAATGGAAGAAACACAGGACATGGAATCAAAAGTCCTAGGTTCAAATATTCTGTTAATCTGTCATTCACCAAGCTATAATGTGGGCAAGTCACTCCATCTACCTGTGTCTCACCTTTTGTATTCTCAAAACAGGTATAATACACATAATTATTTGCCTCACCCAGGTAAACTTTGCTGATATTCAACTAAGAACATCAGTGTGAAAAAGTGTTGTATACATAAAAACATCACCAATAATGCTTACCTTGTTTGTAGTGTGATACTTTCTACTCAGCTGTTCATCTATTCCAGCACTCTGTTCTGATCCACCACATGCCCTGGACTGGCTCATCTGGGGCCACTGGGAAGTGAAAGAACAGACAGACAGTAAGCAATACCAAGCATTCACTCAACAGGGTTCAACTGAGCAAAGCGGTTTCCAAGTAAAGACTACAGGATCTTTAGAGTATCCATGATCAATACTTAGAATGGTGTATGTTGCAGAGTAGGTGCTCAGTAAACACCTGTTGAATACTTGAATAAATAAAAGGACTCAGTTCTAGAAAACTGGAACCAAATCTAAGTTAAGTCTGGGAACTAGAATTGCAATTGGAAAGAGCAAAGACATTCATATTCAACATCAGTCAATCTTGAGTTCAAACTCTACATGTACCACTCATAAGCTAGGTGACCCTGGGCAAATTACTGAGTCCAGTTGTAGTAAAGAGATTGGTATGCAAAGTACCTTTCACATATAAATAGGATAAGCTGGCATCATCATCATCAATATCCCTGTTACTCAGATCAGAATGACCTTTCTTTATGTTCACATTGCATGTGAATGCAATTTGGCAATTTGATAACCATTATTTAAAATAATTATACTACAGGTACTATGCTATTTTATGGAGTTCTGGGGTGCCATTTTAGGGTAAGCACTTGACCACAAGGTTTGATGCTTTAAACTCATCAACTATTCCTTGAAAACCCTATACAGGGTTGCTATGAGTTGGAACCAACTCAACGGCACTTAACAGCAACAACATATTAATTTATATTTCCTAACAAGAAGCAGTCCTTAGAACAGAACAAGGGGATACTGAATGGTTTAACATCAAGAAAGGTGTGTGTCAAAGTTATACCTTTCCATCATACTTATTCAATCTGTATGCTGAGCACATAATCCGAGAAACTGGATTACATTAAAGAAGAACATGGCATCAGGATTGGAGTAAGACTCATTATAAGTTGTGATATGCAGATGACACAACTTTGCTTGCTGGAAGAGAAGACAGCTTGAAATACTACTGGTAAAGATCAAAGACTATAGCCTTCAATATGGACTGCACCTCAGTGTAAAGAAAACAAAAATCCTCACAATTGGACTAATAAATAACATCATGATAAAAGGAGAAAATCTGAAGTTGTCAAAGACTTCATTTTGCTTGGATTCACATACAAGCGCTCATGGAAGAAGCAGTCAAGAAATCAAGTGATGGGCAAATCTGCTGCAAAAGACCTCTTAAAAGTGTTACTACACTAATCATCACAAGGTCAGCAGTTCAAACCTACCAAGCTGCTCAGAAGGAAAAAGATGAGGCTTTCTGCTCCCGTAAAGACTTACAGCCTCATAAATTCAATACAGGGTCACTACAAAACACTACACAAGGTCACTATGAGTGACAGTATCTAACAACAACAAAAACTGTTAAT
>NW_006408941.1:2406-3196 GCF_000296735.1 Chrysochloris asiatica | reverse complement strand
CCCTTTCTCTTCTCTCTCTCTCGTCTTCAGATCAACGTGAGTCTATGGAACGTGGTTAAACTCAGCCATTTCTTCATTGCTGCCTTTCTCCCTCTTCCAATTACCAGGAAACCAATGTGGTCGCCAGCAGGCTTACATGCCTGTTCGTGTGTTCCCTTTGAGTTTCAGTCTTAGAGAGGGGTTTGTCCTGAAGGGACTTGATTGCTTGCCTTGATGGCTCCCCAGCAAAAACTTGTTTGTTCCTGTAATATCAATCATAGCTTGTACCGGATTTTAGAATATGAAGAGAATACAAACCTCCAAGGACCTTTTGACAAGCTCTTTCTTGTGAAGAATAAAAAAATTACTCACTACACAAGAAGCAGAACCACATTTACCAAAAAGCAACAAGAAGTATTGGCAAGGATGTAGAGCAACTAGAACTCTCATATACTGCTGTTGGGAAGGTAAAACAGTACAATCACTTTGAAAAACATGGGCAGTATGTTAAAACTGAACATATACTGTTGCTTGGTGCCTTCGACTCAGTTACAACTCATAGCGACCCTACGCACAACAGAACGAAACACAGTCCAGTACTGCACCATCCTCACAGTCATTGTTACAAGTGAACCCATTGCTGCTGCCATGCTGTCAATCCATCTGGGGGTCTTCCTCTTTTTTGCTGACCCTCCACTTTACCAAGCATAATGTCCTTCTCCAGTGACTGATCCCTCTTGATAATATGTCCAAAGTATGAGTGACAACATTTCACCATCCTGGCTTTTAAGGGGCATTCTGGCTGTACTTA
>NW_006408941.1:0-1061 GCF_000296735.1 Chrysochloris asiatica | reverse complement strand
AATGAGTGCTGCATCAGTTTGCTGAAATATTTCAATTTGTATTTGTCAATTCCTGGAGCCTTGTTTTTCGCCAATATCTTCCATGTGGCTTCGACTTCTTTTTACAGTACCATCAGTTCTTGATCATACGCTACCTCTTAAAATGGATGAACATGAACCATTTCTTTTTGGTACAGTGACTCTCTATATACCTTCCATATTCTTTCTTTCTTTTTTTAAGTTTTTATTGTGAATTGAGTGACATGGACATGGAAGAACATAGGTTTTACACTCATCATTCATTGCAATGATTACAATCTCCTTCATGCATCATTATTCAACAGTATTTGCTTCTATTCCCTCTGTTGTTGTTGTTGTTGTTTTGGGGGGAATGTATACAAAAACACTCAGGAATATATATATATAATCATTTAAACAACCAAAGGGCACATTCTTCATGCCTGCCTTATGGCTGCTAGCATACAGTCTTTCGCTTTCCATGACTGTAGAGTCCTAAGCTGCTCTCTCTCTCCATGTCTTCGTCTCTGCCTCCATCTCTGGTATTGCTGCTTCTCTGGATAGGGTCCCACAGTCCTCTCATGCTCTTCTCCCTTGATGGTCCTAAGGTCCTCTGTTCCTGGACTGCAAGATTAACCACTCCCGCCTTTTGTTACACAACTTCTACCTTTACAGTTGTGACTGTCACAATTCGTCATGATAACAATTACTCACTATTGAATCATGAGAACCTTATTCCCATCTCCTTTCACCATACCTGTCTAGGTCAGATGAAAACTATTCAGTGGCCTCCCATATTCTTTTGATGCTTTCTGCATCCTTTTGCCCATTGTTATTAAATAGCACTGAGTAGGTTCCAACTCATATTGACCCTGTATAAGGTTTCTAAATGGCTGTCAATCTTTGCAGGAGCAGAAAGTCTCTTCTCCTGTGGAGTGGCTGGTAGGCTTAAGCCACCAGCCCTGTGGTTTTTAGTCCAGTGCTTAACATATGCAGCAATATTGCCAAGTTGAGGCTTGCATTTTTTCTTCAGTTCTTTCATCTTGAGAAATGCTAAGCATGTT
>NW_006408940.1:1527672-1540124 GCF_000296735.1 Chrysochloris asiatica | reverse complement strand
CAGAGAGGGAGAGCGACTGGGTGCTGAAGACCTGGGGGGTACAGGGGAAGGATTGCATGGAGGGGATTGTAACCATGGCAATGAGATGATATATGATAGAATGAATGTAAGACTGATGTTCTCCCATGTAAACTATCACATAATTCACAATAAAACATTAAAAAAAAAAAGAAAGAAAGCAAAAGATCAATTAAAAGACAAGAAAAGAAAGAAAGGATAAAGATTAATGTCAGAAGAAACTCTGAACCTTGATCTTGAGCATAGAGAAACTAAAACAAATGGAAGAAATCAGGAAACAAAAAGAACCAACAGAAAATTTCAAGGGGTAGTTCAAGAAACCAAAGTGAAGTATAATAATGAAATGTCCAAAGCCCTGGAGTTAGAAAATCAAAAGGGAAGAAATGTACAGCATTTCTTAAGCTGAAATAACAAAAGAAAAAATTCAAGTCACAACTTGGAACATTGAAAAACTCTAGGGGTAAAATATTGAGTGATTCAGAAAACACGAAAAGAAGATGGAAATGGGGCAGGGAAGAGATGGTGGACGAGGGAGAAAGGCTGTGCAGACTCCCTGAAGCAAGGATATGGAAAACCAGATGAGACAGATGCAGAGGATGGTCCTGGAACTCTGTCCTCCAGAGGACAGAAAAGAACTCAATCCTCCAGAAGAGTTATTGAGTGCTTACTGGGAGAAATAGTTGAATAAACATAGCAAGAGACAAGGTGACTGACCAGTGGTGACAGCTGAAAGAAACTGCCACAGTCATCTTGAAAGTTTGTGAATGACTTTAGAGATGAGAAAACATATTCACATTACAAAAACCTACCTTAAGTTCATGGAGATAAAGGTACAAATTATTTATTTATTTGTTTCTATTTTATCCAATCAGTATACAACCCCAGGGAATCACCCACTTTCCAGGTGGTCAGAGTAACTTGGATGCTGTAAGCTCCAGGGAGTAGCTAGATGCAATAATCACACTAAGGCAGGCTCTGATCCAAATCTGCTTAGTTGATGCTGGCCAGCCCTGGACTGGCTCTTGCTAGGACAGGAGGTTTAATTTGTACATGGGGTAGAGAGAAAAAAAATGAAGGCAAGGAAGCAGGTGATCTGACTGGGCACTCCAGATGCAGTGTGGCCAATTTGAACTCCCCAGGCAGCTGTGAAAGAAAGAGATGAGCATACAGCAACTGTGTACAGTATACAGCAACTGTGGTCATGCAGCCAAGCCACAGCTGTACCTTCTACAATCCCACCAATTGGGCTGCTGCTTTACACTAGAGTAGTGACAGCAATCAACATTTGCTAAACATCTGACTTGAACTGTATGAACAGAGAATCTCATCTCCTGGTCACACCTACTAAGAAGTAATTGGTGAGTGCCTAACAATACATTTATCCAACTAATACAAATATAACAACACTACAATGCCTAAAAAGCATCTAAACGTTTCTGTTTACATTCAGAAATAAGACAGAGTACCACAAACAAATGACCGTGAGGAAGAGACAGAAAATGCTTTTAAGAAAGAAAAGACATGGGGACTATCTGAGAAAGAATGAAGAAGAAGAATATTGAGATACATCCAAATATTTCACAGAAAGGTAAAGGAAAACAAGAAATAATTCAAAAAAGTCCTATAGGTACAATCAACCAAAGTAGATGCAGAATTGGAAATGATACAAAACCTTCAAACAGAGATACAAATGTTCAATACTAAAATATCAGAAATGGACAATACATTGAAAGGGCAAAGGAGTAACCATGAATCAATGGAAATCAGAATTAGTTACCTTGAAACCAAATCTCTCAATACTGCTAAGTAGAAGAACAATCAGAAAAAATAATGAAAAAACCTGAAGAAAGCCTAAGATTCATGTGGGACAACATAAAGAGGAATAACCGACAAGTGATTAGAATTCCAACAGGAAAAGACAAAGAAAACCACAGAAAAGATAGTTGAAGAGCTACTAGAAGGAAATTTCCCTAACATGAAAGATAAGAAAATAAGCATTCAAGAAGCTGAATGAAACCCAGGCAGGTTAGATCTCAAAAGAAAATCACCAAGATATATCATAATGAAACACTCCAAAATCAAAGACAGGAAGAGAATCCTGAAAGCAGTAAGGGAAAAGTGAAATGTTACCTACAAAGGGAAACCAATAAGACTAAGCTGTGATTTCTCAGCAGAAACCATGCCAACAAGAAGGAAAAGGGGAAGCATATGAAAAATTTTGAAAGGAAAAAAAAGTGACAATTAAGAATCAAATACCCAGCAAAGTTATTCATCAAATATGATGGTTAAATTGGAGCATATCAGTATAAACAAAAATTAAAAGATTTTGTGAAAGCCAAGTCAATGCGCTAAAATATACCAAAGGGAATTAGTTCTTTGGACTGAGAACCAACAAGAGCAGACAACAACTAGATTGACATATGTGACAAGATCAGCTCAGTTATGGAAGTGGTCAGAGTACAACAAAACTACAGATTGCAAATAGTGAATCTGGTATATCAGTCTATGATCAGGACAACTTCAAAGAAAAGAGAAAGAAAGTATAGTTACAGAGTTCCAGGTGGTGAGGAAGTCAGGTAAATTTCAAGATAAAGTTGTCGGGGACTGGCCTTGACATAGGTGTTTGGTTCACGAGGTGGGGATATCTGGCGGTGGTAAAGATATAGAAAGAATACACAGAAAGACACAAAGAGAGAGACAAAGAGACACCCCGAAACCAGAGTGGATGCGGGACTGGCATCAGGCAGATCCTGCATTGCAAACATCTAAGCCATGCAGGCCGTAATATCCTGCATAGTAAACATCTTAGCTAAACAGGCAGTATGGTTGCAATGCTGGACTGAGCCCCCGGCATGCTGTAACACATGCCTTGCCAGTCATAATGCACCTGGATTCATTCTGCGCCTCCGTTTTATTTGGGGGAGGAGCCTTACACCAAGCTGGGAGGGACTAAGACAAGGTACAGAAAACATATGTAATTTTCCAGACATTCAGGCAACTTTACATCGTAATTTGCAGGTTCGAATCCCAGGCCCGCAACTTGGTTTCTCAGGCTCAATGAACATATCTATAGCACCTGAGCTCAGTTGGGGGAAGGTGAGAAGGAAGGTCAAAAGGCTTGGGAGGAGTCCCGCTGTTTTGGCTTCCTGAGCCAGGTTTTCAGGAGCCCAGTTGAATGGCCTGCACCTGGGAGAGATTTAGGGAGGAAGTCCTTTTGTCCTTTGAACAAAGAATCGGGAAGTAGCAAACCTATTTTTAGTCAATCCTTTGGAGAAAAGCTTTACCTTTGAAACCTTTACAGTCTCAGCTTTAGGAAAATATTACATTTAACTGTGGATCTCAAGGGCTCATGTATGCAATTAATAATAAACCTAACTGAATACTAAGATGAAAAACAGTTTGCTATGATTGCTAGGTGGCTAGAGTCTGTTCCTCAGAGCCTGCGGCCTGTATGGTCTGCAACACTTGGATTCACAGGGTCTCAAACTCCTGACCGGGTCTGCACAGTCTGCAACATAAAGTAGACGATTTTCAAATGGGGAAGGAATGAGTAAAGTACAGGGTAATCTCAAATATACTTAATACTCCTTCAAATCAAATCAAGAAACAGAAATTCCACAATGAATTTGGAACCATGAAAGCTATGAAGAAATTGACAAAAAAAAGCACATACACAAAAAATGAGCTCAGCACAAGAATGCATGCAGAACAAAGAAACCAGCAGAACCACAAAATAACAAACAGCAAACTGACTGCAATCAATCCATACCTATTGATAATTGCACTGAACACCAATGTATTAAATGTGCCGATCAAGAGAAGAATGGACAAGAAAATAGGATCCTTGAATATGCTGTCTGCTGTCTACAAGAGACACATCTTACACTCAAAGAAAAAATTAGGTTAAAAATTAAAGAATGGAAAAAATATATCAAACTAATTGAAATAAAAAATGAGCAGGAGTGGCAATATTAATCTCTGATAATATGGCAAAACCCAGCATAATAGATAAAGAATAGTATCCCATGATTAAATAAATAAATATATTATTTCATGATCCTTCAATATTCTGTCTGCATGAGCCACAACTTACACACAAAGACAAAAACAGATTAAAATTAAAAGATAGAAAAAATATGTCGAGCTAATCACAATAGAAAATTAACAGGAGTGACAATATTAATTTCTGATAAAATAAATGTTAAGGCAATAACCAGCCTAAGAGACAAAGAAGGACATTATCTCATGATTAAAGGGTCAATTGAACAAGAGAACATAACCATAATAAATACCTATGATTCCAATGAAAGAGCCTCAAAAGTACATAAATCAAACTCTAATAGAACTGAATAAATTAACAATTCTACAATACTAGTTGATGATTTTTGTACACCACTTTTGAAAAAGGACAGAACCAGAAAAAAAAAAAAAAAAGAACTAAACAGAATAATCAATTGACTTGACCTCATAGATTTTTACAAAGCATTCAACCCAACAGCAGCACAAATCACATTTTTTTTCCTGTGTACAAGGAACATTCTCTAGAATAGGCCTTATGTTAGGTTACAAAGCAAGTCTCAACAAATTTTAAAACATCAAAATATCATCTTTCAGATCACAGTATTATAAAATTAGAAATCGACAAGGGAATAAAATCAAATACATTAAAATTGAATGGCACTCTGATTAAAAGCTACTGGGTAGTAAATAAAAATTTTAAATGCAATAAAAATTTCCTATAAACAAGTGAGAATGGAAGTGTTGTGTTGTTATTAAGAGCTGTCAGGTTGGTTCTGAGTCATAGCAACCTCGTAACAACAGACCAAAACCTTTGTGACACAGCAAAGCAGTGCTGAGAGAGCAATTTAAGCAATAAATGCACACATCCAAACAGAAGAAAGAACAAAAATTAACACAACATATTCAACAATTAGAACAAGTCCAGAAAAGTAAGCATACAGTCACCAGAAGAAAAAGAACAATAAAGATTTAGAGCAAAAAAACCCAGAAAAACAATAGAATCAAGAGGGGATAAAGAAACATAGACTAGGGAGAAAGGCTGTGTGGGCTCTCTGCAGCAATGATGTGGAAACTGGATAAGACAGATACAAAGGATGATCCTGGAACTTTGTCCTCTAGAGGAATGGATAAAGAAGTGGATTGAGTGCTTGTTGGGAGATAGAGTTAAATAGATGTGGAAAGAGACAGGGTGACTGATGAGCAGTGGCAGCCAACGGAGCTTGCAGCAGCCATCTTGAAAATTTGTGAACAGCCTTAGAAACAAGATAACATATGCACGTGGCAAAAACTAAGGATGGGATTTATTTATTTACTTATTTTCTTACTTATTTTTTCCCCAACCAGCATACAACCCCATGGAATCTCCACTATCCAGGAGGTCAGAGCCTTTTGGAGGTTGTAGCTGAGGGAGGAGCTATATAGCCCCACTAGGGAATATCCCCACTAGAGAAGGCTCTGATCCATATTTTCAAAGTCGACCCTCAGCAGCCCTGGACTGACTCTAACTAGGAAAGGAAGCTGAACAGAACTGTGGGGTAGAAGAAAAAAAGGGGAAAGGATAATAAAAGGAAAAGAAAGGGGAAGGCAGGTGATCTGTGTGGATATACCCTTTGGATATAGCATGGTCAATTTGAACTTTCTCAGGCGCCTATGAAGACAAGAGGCCAGTAGGTGGCAGAGCACACCAACTACTGGTGGAGAGAAAACCACTGATTTTTCAGTCCAAGCCCCCACACTCTGCCATGTGGACTGCTCTGTTATTGTTGCTTGTTAGTTTGTGTGAAAGGTTCTGTCAACTTGCTTTAGCCAGGATTCCCAGTTGTTTGGCAGTGATAGTTGACACTATGATGATTGGCTACGCCTGGACATAGTTAATTCTATGATGATTGGCTATGAGCAGTCAGTCAATTGAAAGGATGTTTCCTTGGAGGTGTGGACTGTTCCCAATATAATGGACATTCAGGAAAGACTTGCTCTCTTCCCTGCTGGGTCTGGATCTTGCATCTGAGTTGTCCACCAAATTCTGGTTCTTTGAACCTGAGCCAGTGGCCTGCTGTATTTTGTGTTTGGCTGCTGGGACTGCCCACTGAATGTGCCTGGGAAAACTGGATGCCCACTGGAGGGACCTGCCTACCTGTTCCTGTTACCCCAGCTCATATGCTTTGTGTCTAGGACATACACAAGCACTGAGAAGCTGAGGGCCAGCGACAATATGAACGACAACCCAAACTCGGGAGCCCTCCTTAGAATTGTGAGACCATGGACCCTGAGGGCCAAGGAAGTGATCTCCTGAAGTCCCGGGTTCATTGGTCTTTGCGAACTCACTGGTTGGCTACCTTTGTACAATTCTCTCTGGTTCTAATATTGTTAATTCTGTACTTGTCCTTTATGCTTCTAACTCCAATAATTGTAGCTTCTGAGAAAATGGTCTCTAATGATAGCAATGTAATTGCCTCTCTTAATGGTTCCACTGTAAAAGTCACTGCCCTGAAGGTATTGGCAGTACATGAAATTTTGGGAACAAATCTCTCTGAGAGGCAAAGCTCTGACAACCTGGCAAGTATGTTAAAACTGTTTCTGACCAAATTATTCAGTTATGTTTGATATTAACTTGAAGTGTGAACTCTTGATGTCCATGTACAAATCAAACTTCCCCCTAGAACTGAGGCAGTAAAGCTTCCTCAAATGACTCAGGTAGGACAGGAATAGATGTGTTGGAATTAAGAGTAAACGTTTTAGAGAAAAACTGCCTAAGGATATGGAATGGTAAATTCTGGGAATATTTGATTAAAGGATAATGGCGGCAGCTCCCCCAAATCGCTCCTGGGTATAATCAATTTAATCCAGATGCTCTTCTTCCCACCCACCCCCCAAGACAGTGAACATTGTCATATCTATGGAACCCGGAACAGGATTAAAGGAATATAGAGGTGAGACCTCATCTTCTTAGAAAGGTCAAAACCTGTTTTTCACCTTCCCTGAAGTTGTAGAAGCAAGGAAGAAAGAATTATTAGTTTGATAAATATAACCAAGTATCTGAAATCTTGTTCATTAACAAAAGCATGTATTTTCTGCCTGTAAAATATACAGAGGCAGCTTAAGTTTCTTTAGAAATTATAACTTAGCCTTTTTATAAAAATTCTAAAGTCTCTTGTGATTAACTGTTGAAAATATGTTAGGCACCTTTGAGAAACCGCAAATTGCTACCCTAGGCATCTGCATTCTCTAAAGTTAGCTAGTGAAATTTCCCCATATGATTTAGGAGAAAAACTGCTTGGGCCAACCACATGAGTTAGAACAATAGTGGCAACCTCCCTGCAAATTGCCCCTGAGTTTCTGGAATCAGAAATGAGGCCGAAAAATGTAGAGAAAAGGTCCTGCATTCTCGGGAGCAGTCGGAGTTTGTCCCCAACCTTCCCCAGGATTGAGAGAGTAAAGAAGAAAAGATTAGAAGTTTTAATTAAGGACACTACTTGCTTGCATTCATACTCACAAATACAAATATGTACCTTTTGTTTACAACATGTTCAAGGAGAATTAGAATCTTTGGAAAAAGCCTGCTTTAGCTTTTTTAACTGACGATTTCTTAAGTTTCCCTTTTTTACCCATTTTTGATTAAAGCATACGTTTGAAAGATCGCGCATAGCCTCCCTGGGTAATAAGGACCTAGAAGTTAACCTTCAAAGTATAATTGCTTGCTTGACCTTTTACATGATAATGATCTTTGATTAGCCTAAAAGGAATCATGATGTTCATAGAGAAATGTTTAAAGAATTTCCGTGAATCATTAGGGTTTGTCACAAATGATTAACCACATTTTTTTAGTGAATACCTATAGTTTCTTTTTTGTAACTGATTTCCTCAAAAAATGAGAATAAAAGTCTAAGGTGGAGTTAGCTCTGCATGCATTCTTGACATCAGGACTATCTGCCTGTCAGGTTGCATACACTCTTGTCTCCGAGTGTTTCTTTCTCTCTCACCTTTCCAGACATGCATCAAACTTTTGTGTCTGTCTTCTTTGTGTCTGTTTTATTTCTATTCTTTCTGTTTCGCCTCCAGACCTCCCATCTTCGTGAAGCCCATCCCTCCATCGAGGCTGGATCCCACAGCTTTGCACTGCCAGTTCTGCAGTGTACCTGTTCAAACATTGGTTGACCATCATCCTTCTGCCCCCCACTGCTCCAGTGGTGAGGATCTGCTCTGTGCCCCAATTGGGATTCCTGCCTCTGAAAATGCCTACTAGCCTGTACTTGGGACTATCCTATCACTACAATCATGAGCAATTTCCTTGATAAAAACTCTGGTTTATATAAAAACTCTGGTTTGTAGATAAAGTTCTGGTGTGGCACTGTGGGTTAATGCGCCAGACTGCAAAGCCGTTTGATCTGCAATGTTGGCGTTTCAAGCTCACTAGCTACTCCTCAGAAACCCTGTACAGGGTTGTTATGGGTTGGGATGGACTCGATGGCACTTAACAACAACAACATATATATATGGAGCTCTGGTAGCATAGTGGTTACAAATCAGGTTGCTAACCTTAAGGTCAGCAGTTTGAAACTACCAGCTGTTCCACAGAAGAAAGATGAGGCTTTCTGCTCCCATAAAGATTTATAGCCTCGGAAACCCTGTACAGGGTCACTATGAGTCAGAACCAACTCCACAGCACATAACCACCACTACCACCATATATATATATGTGTGTGTGTGTGTGTGTGTGTATTTGTTGTTGTTGTTAAGTGTGGTCGAGTCAGTTCCGACCCATAGTGACCTGTATAGGGTTTCTGAGGAGTGACTGGTGAGCTCGAACCACTGACCTTGCAGTTCAAACGACTTTTCAGTCTGGTGCATTAACCCACAGTGACACACCAGGACTCCATATATAGAGATATATAGCTGTGTGTGTGTGTAAATATATATACACACATACAGCTATGTATCTCTATATATGGAGTCCTGGTGTGTCACTATTGGTTAATATATATATCCATAAATACATAGCTGTTAAAATGCCATCATAGAGGAACAAACAAGATGGCAGATTGGGTAGAAGTGCAGTGAGGAGCTCTGTCAGCAACAACACAGAATACTGGACCAAGCAGCCTCAGGGGATGGTGTCAGAATTCTGAACCACATATAACGGACTATTTAGAAGGTTGGAAGGCTTACAGCTAGGGCAATTTGTAGCAGAAGCAAGAAATCCATTGCTTTCTAATCCAAGATGTTCAGCTGCTCCCTGAGCTGCCACCTTGGGTGAGACCAAGCAGTGGAAGGATCAGAGCAGCCATGGACACCTAACAGAACTGCAGAGATAAAGATGTGGACACTCTTTTTTTTTTTTTTTTTTGTATCTGTTCATTGATCTCTCACTGGCTGCACACCTCCATTCAGGTGACTAAAGGGGGTGCCTGACTGAGTGGACACCACACCCCCACCCCCGGAGGGTTCTACTATGCATGTGCACAGATATCTTCAAAATGTAAAGTGACAGTTTCCACTTAAAACCAAATGGCAGTGCAAAATGGCCACAGTTGGCCCTGAACTGTTTATCACTAGGAAAAAGGCCTGAACGGGGATTGTGGAGTGGGACAGGCAGACTAAACAGGAAATAGGCCAAAAATTAAATCATGAGTTATGTCACAACGACCAACAATGGCATCTTGAAATTTCCCAGGAAGAAGAGTGAAAAGGGAAGCCCATCTCCTGATCACATCTACATGGAGGTAATCAGAAAGCATAAAAAATTCCAGAAAACACAGTTATCTAAGTCTTAAGGACACAGATAACTTGTGAATATGCCCCAAAACAGAAACAGATAACCATATCAGCACATGCCCAGAAACGAGATAAAGTGACTGAGGCAAAGGATGGAAGTAGACCTATACTCCATACTGAAAGATGGGCAGGCTTTGGAAATTCCTGAGAAGGAATTCAGAAAAATGATTATAAAATGTATCAAAACACTACACAATGGAGTTGGGAAAAATAAGGAAGACATCAGGAAAGTGCTACAAGAACAATCAAATAAGATAGATACAGCATTGGAAAACATTCAAAACCTACAGAAAGCGGTCGAAATGATGAATAATAGAATATCAGAAATGGACAATACACTGAAAAGGCAAAGGAGTATAATTGAAAAGATAGAAGCCAGAAACTAGTGATCTAGAAGACAAATCTCTCAACACTACTAAGAAGAGCAAGCACAAAAAAAGGACAAAAAAAAAAAAAATCTGAAGAAGGCCTAAGATTCATGTTGGACAAATGAAGAGGAATACCTTAAGAATTATCAGCATTTTGGAACAGGAACAATCACACAAGTCCACAGAGGAGATAGTTGAAATGTTGCTGGAAGAAAATTTCCCTAACATCCTGAAAAGCAAAAAGATAAGCATTCAAGAAGCTCAACGAACCCTAGGAAGGATAGATCCTAAAAGAAAATCACCAACACATACAATAATCAAGCTCTCCAAATTCAAAGATAAGGACAGAATACTAAAAGCAGCTGGGGAAAAGAGAAGTGTAACATACAAAGGCAAGCAAATCAGATTAAGCTCAGATCAGTCAATGTAGGCAAGAAGGCGATGAGGAGACATATATAAAACCCATAAAGAAAGAAAAAAAAAACTGCCAACCAAGAATCCTCTACACAGAAAAGCTGTAAATCAAATAAGAGGGTGCAATCAAAACATTCCAGAATAAATAGAAGCTAAGGGATTTTGCCAAAGCCAACCCTGCTATGAAAAACATCCTAAAGGAAGTTCTGTGGACTGAGAACCAACAAGAACAGACAACAACCTGAGAATTACGTACATGGCAGCATCACACTGAACTCAATTGACAAACGGAAGAGTCAAGAACAGAATAAAATGATAAAAACAGAGCATCTGGGATGTCTGTCAGTCTATGATCAAAACAATTACAATATGAAAGAAGGTAAACACAAAGAAACAGAGACCTAGGTGATGAGAAAGTCAGGTAGATTACAGGATAAAATAGTCTGTCTTAAATGGAGGGAAGGATTAATGGAATACAAGGAAACCACAACAGTGGGGTTGGGGTTGGGGTTTTAGTTCAGGTGTTGAGGAGAGCAATACAAGAAGGGGGAAGAGGTGGAAGAACAAGGTAGATAGGGGAACAATGAGACAGGTTTGCATGGCCTAAGTGAGACAGAGGTAAATAGTGATACATGCTCAACCTTGGAACAACAGGACTCTGTGAAACAAGGATCTAGGCATAGTTTAAAAAGGGAAAATAATACTAAAACACTTGACTGTCTTATGAATATTGGTTTCCCGTGCCTACTATTGTAAAATAGACACTTAAGTGGGATAGAAAGGAATGTTGGGAAACATGATTACAGAAAATGTGTAAACCCTGTCTTCAGTTTATAACTGATTGGAAAACCTAAAAGCGGTTCTAGAACTTGCCCAGTGAAATAGGCTTCTTGCAAAGCCTTTGCAGAGTATAGGACTTAAGGTCGACCTCAGTCCCATCCAGAACATTATGAGGTGGGACATTCCTACTAGCAAGGACAAGCAGACCAGCCTGGAACTGCTAAAGCAACAGAAGATACATTTTCAAAGAAAGGTCATCAAGAAAAACCCAAAACAAAAATGTCAGCATGACCAGCTACTACAAGAATAAGCAAGTTGTTTGCCGGGAAGTCATCAAGACAAACAATCCAGTTCCTTCAGGATAAACTCCCCTCTAAGAATGAAACTCAAAGGGAACACATAAGCAGTCATGTAAGTTTGCTGGTGACAACATTGGTCTACTGGTGTGTGGAAGAGGGGGAAAGGCAGCAATGAGGAAAAGGGCTGAGTTCAAACACGTTCCATAGATTCACATTAACATGGAGATAAGAGAGAGAAGAGGAAGGGCTCATTGGTCCAAAGTGTGGTTAGACCTGGGGACACTTGAGCCCATGGACAAGGACATAGCCACAGAGGGCTAGAGCTGAGAGTGAAGCAACCAGCTGATATGAAGTGAGGGGAGATGCACAAGAACATCCAAACTTGCAGACAGTACCCATTTGACAGAACCTCAATGCCTTGATAATCAGAACTCGACTAGAGGAAGATTACACACACACAAAAAAAGTGGGGTTTTTTTGGTAAAGGAAACAAGGGTAAATTACTACAATCTGATGAACCTGACCTATACTAATGGAGGTAGTAATTCTAAATACCAACAGAGAGCCAAGGAGTCTTCATATCAAGTACCATTGTTTTCCCCTCTGTACACAGGGTAGATAGGGATGGGCAACTTAGACATTGGCTACCTAAAATGAGGGGGCAATAAAGGCACGAAATGACTGGCTTACAAGGTTTCAAGAGGAAAGTTAGTTTAAGAGTGTGGGGAGGAGTGGAGAAAGAATCCATACTGAATAGTTTTCATCTTATGTAGATGGGTCT